>NW_004949202.1:863749-867039 GCF_000317375.1 Microtus ochrogaster
TCCCCCTTTTCTGTGATGCTCCCTGGGTCTTGGGGGAAGTGACATGATTCAGATCTCCCACTTGCTCTGAGCACCTCACAGACACCTGGTCTCCGCACACTGACTAGTGAGTTTCTAAGTTAACCACCATCTGCTGCACAAAGAAACTTCTCTGGTGAGATCTGAGAGCTGCACTAAAATTATGGCTGGAAAGATGCAGATCCAGAGGACAGTGTGATACTGTGTCCATTTGGTAAACACCTGTGGCCTGGGAGCTCCACAACCATGGGCTCGTGGCCGGATCTGCAGTACCAGGCATGTGTTTCCTCCTGGGGAGCACAACCATGGGCTCGTGGCCAGATCTGTAGTACTAGGCATGTGTTTCCTCCTGGGGAGCACGTCTTTAAGCCAGGCAGAAAGCGGTTGTCTGCTCCTCTAACGGCCATACCACTAATGCGCCCAGGGGCAAACCTTGCTGTACTGGCCATTTTTGTAGCTCAGGGTTCACAACTGGGTGTGACTGCTGCTGTGTCTCCCCCATCAGCCTATATAGCACCTTATGGTACCCACAAAAGCCAGCAGGTGAAAGCTTTCCCAGCTTCCTCATCGTATCTTAAAGAGATTAAATGTTTCTCTTTGTTATTAATGATCCCAGCTTGAAATTTTTTAATAATTGCTGATAATATATTTTTGTTTTAATGTGAGAATTATTGCTTGCCTTAGGCTCACCTTTTCCATGAAGACATGATCCTTGAAGGATGGTTTACTTACCTAGCCTAGATCCAGAGCCATGAGTGGACAAGCTGACTGATGGATGATTTCCAAAGAAGCTGGCTTTTCTTCTGGTTCAGCCTCCCTCCAGCCCCTAACCCTTGGGTTATTTAGGAAACATATGATTCCTATGTCTCTGTCCTATAGAATAACACTGGAGGGCCTGGAGACATGGCTCAGTCAATAAAATGTTCGCCACACAAACATGAAGACTGGAGTTTGAACCCCAGCATCCAAATAGAAAACCACAGGAGCAGGAGAAATAGCTCAGTAGTTAAAGCAATTATTGTACAAACCTAAGGGCCAAAGGTTGGATCTCATGAGTCAAGCAACCATCCAGACATCCTGCTTATATGTCAAACATTAGTTTCAAAAGAAGCAGAAATAGGAGAATTGCTGGGGCTGACTAGCTTGGAGTCTATCCAAGAACACTTGAGTTCCAGGTTCAGAGAGAAAACCCGTCTCAGAGGAACAGGTGGAGAGTAACATCCCTTTTGTCCTCCACACTTTCACAGGTGTACACATGTGCAGACACACACAAACACACAGATGCATATATGCACAAATAAATAAGAAATTTTTTTTGAAGGCCAGGCATGTAAGACACACCTGCAATCTCAGCATTGGCAGATACAGACAGGAGGATCACAGGGGCACACTGTTCAACTAACCTCATCAACCAGTGAGCCCCATAAAAGACTTTGTCTCATAAATCAGGTTGAGAGCAACAGAGGAAGACTTCATATTAACTTCCTGGCCCCCCATTTGCACACACTGGTGCATATACTTAAACACCCAGGCACACACACATCACACAGAGAGAAAGAGACTGGAAATTCCATGGACGTTTCAGAAGTAGGCGGGGTTGAAGAGCCATGTCTTGCTTATTGCCAAAGCATCTAGGGAACCTAAACCTGGGACACTGAAGTGTCTGATGGGTCACTTCCTCTCCATACCACTCCTAATACCACATACCACAGCCACTGCCCTGAAGTCAGTCAAGGGCTAGCAGGGGCGAACTTTCCTTCGGTAGCTTGCACAGCCTGGGACAGAGTGCTCCCAGCAACCCTACATGGATGAGTCAGCTCTTTATCAGCTGTCGGGGTGACTCCCTGGTTAGAGGCAGACGGGGTCATGGGAACTAAGGAGATAAAGGTGGGACTGAGCTCAGGTCCTCTCCAAGACTATAAGGGTTTCCATCGAGACATCACATTGAATTTCTATTCTTGTTCTCCCTTGGGCTGGAATGTGGCTCATTGGTCTAGAACTTGCCTGCCTCATACACCAGGCACCACAAAATAGTCAAGATTGATGTTCTTCGACAGTGAACTGAAAGCCTTATTTTCCTGTTGTGATTTAAAAAAAAAAAAAAACAAACTAACACATTCTAAGCACCCAGAATGCATTTTGTGTGTGTGTTGTGTGTGTGCATATGCATGAATGTGTGAGGGTGAACGTGTGTGTGCCGGTGCGTGAGGCCAGAGATCAACCTCGCATGTCATTCTTCGGGTAACATTCACTTTGAGTGACAATGTCTCACCGGACGGGAACTTGCCAAGTAGACTAGACTTGTTGGCCAAAGGCCGAGACCCGCCCCCCCCCAACCCTGGCGTTACAAGCATGTACTATTTTGCTCAGCTTTTCGCTATGGATTCTGGATATCAAACCCAGGTCCTCAGGCTTGTGCAGCAAGCCCTTTACTGGTTGAGCCATGACCCCAGGCTCCAGACCTTCCTTTCTTAGTTATAAAAACTTGAATGCGCCCTTTGTAGAACCCTCCTCTAGCCTCCCCAGATGAGGGTCAGGCAGAGAGGAAGGGACCAACGTACAACAGTCTCATCACTAGAAGGGCAGAGTTTTGTGTCAAATTCAAGAAGTTTCCCTCCTGGCTAGGCCACTCCTAATCAACCAGCAAGCCTGGCGTTATGGCTCCTGAGCTAGCAATATTTCTGAGTAGCTGATGGGGATGAGAAATCCCAGGCTTCTGAGTCTTTATGCTTCTCTTGAGACGGACTGGACCAGAATTACTGTTGGGTCAGAAATCACTATGGAAAAAGCACTTGCCATGTGAGCAAGAGGACCTGAGTTCAATCCCAGCACCCACGCGAAAAGCAGCTAGGTAGTTGGCATGTGCTTGGAGACTGGTGCATCCTGGGACTTGCCAGCCAGCCAGTCCAGACGAAACAAAGACGTCAATGAGGGACCGTGTCTGAGAAGCAGGTGATCGCTCCTGAGGAACAACACTGAGGTTGGTCACAGGCCGCTACAGGAATATGCAGACTTGTGAACACACAGGATCTTGCACGTGGATTCTCAAGGTCTGGTCCCAGCTTTCTGGCAAGACGCCCGGTAATTCCCCGGGCCTAGCACCACCCACTCTTTCTTTCTTTGTGGGCATCTGGCACACCGTCCTGAGGGTCCCCCTCTTTTCTCGCCTTCCTCTCCTTTGTTTTGCTCCCCCCCCCCAGATCCCCCTGCTTTTCTGCTCTTTTCTTTCCCTCTGTCTCTATCTCCTTCTTTGCTTTGATCCAGCGTCTAAT
>NW_004949202.1:867774-872792 GCF_000317375.1 Microtus ochrogaster
GCATCCAAACTGCCTAGGCTCCCCCAAAGCCAGTATGTGCAGTAGGATCAAAAACCCATTGCCATTGTTCTTGAGTTCTCAGTAGTCCTCATTGTGAGACAAGGTTTCTCAAAACACTTCCTAGGCTTTTCTTCTTCTCAGCAGCACTGGGATGTGGGAAGAGCGCTCAATGCATTCTGTGTTGTGTGGTAAATGCTGTCTGACTTAGGTTAATTTGCTGTGGAATTTTTTTTAATCGCTTGTTATTGCAAAGCAATTTAACCTATTGACTCATACGGTAGGAAACTCTAATTTAAGCTAACAACTCTAATAATGCTTTCATAATGAAACATAAGTGTAAATCTTCAGGGTTTTTGATTTGGCAGTGGACTCATCACTATCCCAAAAGCATCAGCAAGAAAAGATAACCAAGTTAGACTTGGTTAATTTAAGATTTAAATTTTCTGCATCAAGGCACATTATGCAGAAAGGGAAGAGAAGAGAAAACGGGAGAACAGGAGAAAGTATTTGCCAACGAGATGTTTAATAAGGTCCCGACACTGAGACTTTGGTTTATGCTTTTATCCTAGCACTTACTGAAGATAGTGGGTCAGTAGAAACCCAACTGGGAATCAGGAACACCAAAAGAACTCTGAAATGTGGACAACAGAAAAGACATCCAACCAAGAAATTGTCAAATAGCATTGGGGAAGATGGCTCAGGGAATGATGAACTTGTCACTCAAGCCTGACCACGGGAGTTCAGACCCCCAATACTCATGGAAATGCGTGTCACGTGGGTGTGGTAGCCTGTCTGTAAGCCCAGCACTGAGAAGACAGACAGAAACCCCCAGACTTGTTGAAATATTGAATATTTGTAGTGTCTACTATATAACAGAAACATTTGATTATATTTAACTGTGAACATCTATTGTACAAACTGCTAAGGAGGTGGCATGAAAGGAAAGGCCTTCTACTGAACTGCTCGCTTGCTCACATGCAGTCAGCAAAGACAACCGCCGTTAGAGAACAGATACGCTGTGCGACTGCGGACATGGCTCAGTTAATAAAGCGTCTGCTGCACAGACACGGGGATCTGAATTTGGATCCCCAGAAACCACATAAAAAAGTTAAGTTGGAGGCATGTGCTTGTTATTCCAGCTGGGTGATCAAATAGGCAAAATCCAGCAGCTCACTTCCACACCAACACATCGGTGAACTCCAAGTTTAGTGAAAGAGGTGTTTCTAAAAATAAGGTAGGGACTAGAGAGATGGCTCATTGGTTAAGAGCACTGGTTGCTCTTCAAGAGGACCCAGGTTTAAGTCCTAACAACCAGTTCAAAACCATCTGTAACTTCAATTCCAGGAGTCTAACATCCTCTTCCGGCCTCCCTGACCATGGCATATACATGGGACACAGACATACATTCAGGTAAAATACACATAAAACAAAATAAATTGTTGTAGATAAAAAAATAAAGAGAAGCAGAGAAAATGTATAACTCAATAAAACAATAAAAAAACAAAAAAATGAAATCAAAGCAAAAATAATAAGATAGAGAGGGATTGAGGAAGACACCTAGTATTAACCTCTGATCTACATACACACACACACACACACAACACACACACACACACACATACACACACACACACACACATACACACACACACACACACACAGAGGCGGGGGATAAAGATATTGGAAAGATGTGATAAATAAAAAATTAAGCCTTCTCTTTTCAGTGATTTCCTTACCATATTTTAGAAACATGCTCAACTTCTCCTTTAAATCTGCACACGCCCTAATCTCCACATGCCTACTCTCTAGAGAGCGAAGCTTTCTACAGAGCACGCTACACTCAACTCAGTTGTTTTTATCTAGGTGGTTCTATTACCGTTAAAGACTCGGGAGTCAGATGGGGTGGAAGCCTGCTAGATCAGAGAAGGCGAGAAGCTATCAGCTGACCTTCCTTTCCGGCTGGAGACCCAACAAGAAATGCCCATCCCAAACGAATCTCTAAGTCCCTCCCTACTCCTTCCTGTGCTTCTCTCTATCTACTTCCCAGATCCTCTTTGCTCTCTATGGTTAATTCTCGCCAACTAGTCACTGCCTCTGCCCCCTGATCCAATATTAATTTTATTAACACAGTCACAGAGTCTCACTATGTGATTAAATATACTGAAACATTTTTCCCTTTTTATCTAAATAAAAAGGAATGGTCTTAACTCTAACACAATAAAAGTATATACAATAAGAACAACTATCAGGTATTGTCTAAATAAAATAAAATAGTTTCAACTCTAACACAGTAAACTATATACAATAAGAATCAGGTAAGAAATACATTCACCATGTCCAGTGCTTTAGTATTTGACAAATTCAGAGAAAGTGCTCTATTATCTATTCTCTCTTGATGAGTTCAAAGTTTTATACCTAAACCACTTTCTTTCAAAACTTGTATTACCAACCTAAAAATATCTTTTTAGACCTTAAAACATTTTATTAGTTAAACAACTTAAGTTTTTATGTCTCTCAACCTTATAAACTTTATATATTGTAGCAGGTTTTCTTTTGTGCCACCAACCAGCTCCCAAATCATGACATGGGGACTTCTTATTAGTTATGAAAGCTCAGCCTTATCTTATGCTTGTTCTACTAGCTCTTATAACTTCATCTATTACTTTTCCTTTTTTTGTTGTTGTTGTTTTGTTTTTTGTTTTTTTTGTTGAGACAGGGTTTCTCTGTGGCTTTGGAGCCTGTCCTGGAACTAGCTCTGTAGACCAGGCTGGTCTCGAACTCACAGAGATCCGCCTGCCTCTGCCTCCCGAGTGCTGGGATTAAAGGCGTGCGCCACCATCGCCCGGCTCATCTATTACTTTTCATCTACATTTTGCCCCAGGACTTTTTTTCCTTCTTTCAATCTATATGTCCTACTTCGTGACTGCCTGTTTGGAAGATGCCTAGGGCTAGCCACGGGCCTCTCCCTCTCTTTCTTGCTCATTTTATTCTCTCTTCTTCTCTTCTCTCTTCTCTCTCTTCTTCTCTCTGGCCTAGATTCCTCCTCCTACTTATTCTGTCTACCTGGTAGCCCCACCTATCTCTCTACTACCTAGATATTGGCTATAAATGCTTTTTATTAGACCAATCAGGTGCCTTAGGTGGCAAGGTAAAACAATAACACATCTTTCAATAATTAAACGAATGTAACATAATCAAACTTAACATGTCTCTACATCATTAACCAGACACAGCATGGGCAAATATAACACACTTAAAATAATATTCCTCAACATAAACAAAAGTAACGCATCTTTGCCTAGTTGAAGTAATATTCCACAACTTTTTCCCCTCTTGTCTAAATAAAAAGAAAGGTTTTAACTTTAACATAAATTATACACAACAAGAGCAATTATCAAGGAAGAATTACATTTACAATATCTAGTTCATTTGTATTTGGAAAGTTCAGAGAAAATACTTACTCATTACTTATCCTATGTTGGTGAGTCCAAAGCTCTGCATCTAATTTACCATCTATCATAACTAAGAAAACTGTAACTTTAACTATCTGGTCTCCAACTCCATCAAAGACCACAGAAAGATATATTACCTGAGTAAACAGAAAGTTCAGTGCAAGACACTTCCAAAAATATAGAAATGACAGAGACATCTGACTGCCTGGTCAGTCACCCAAGGCTCCTCTATAACTTCAGGGAATCCATATTTGGCCTATAGGCAGACTTTTATATGAAGCAGGAATTTTGAAAGACTATCCTACCTTGTCTCGACAAAGTTTGTCAGTCACTTTCCTTTGTGTCTTGCAGAATATCTGGCAGACTTTTCTATAAAGTAGGAATTTTGAAGGACTGTTCCACTTTATTTCGGCAAAATTTTTTCAGTAGCTTTCCTTTGTGTCTTGCTTGTCCAGTTTGGACAGAATACAGTCATCATTGAAGGACAATTGCTTGCCCAGATGACTACTTTTGTCACATTAAAAACAAACTCCATAGGGAGGTTCTTCGATGCCCATCATTCTCTTATGAAGTAAATTGGTGCTGCCAGGAGCAGACAAGTTTCATTGTCATTAAAAGCCTTAGATTAGTAAACATCTTAATGCCATATCTGTAGGTCTCTGAAGCATTTGAAGAGCATGTATCTAAAATATATCTTTGTTTGACCCTGAAAACATACCCTAATATGACTACAAGTTTAATTGTTATCTTAATTTCTTAAAAAGCTTTAATAATAGCTTTCAAGGACTAGAACTTTATATTACTATTTTAAATGAGTTGCATAGTTACAATATCTTACAGTACGTTGCAACAAAAATAACACTAAATTTATACCAATATACAAAAAATCTATACCAATGTAAAATATTTAGACTAGTAGTTGCTTTTTAGTCTACAAGTAGATTCAATAATCTACCCTCTTACCCTACTATTCTTATATGCCCCTTTTTTTCTTTTCAGAAAAGAATCTAGCATACTTTGCTTAATTTCCTCCCTGACCATGACCAATAACAACTTGTAACCAACCCCCCTCTAAATAATGACAAACATCTATAAATAACCCACTGAATGACCAAATCCCACCTCTTGGGAATATGGGCAGCATGTTCTTAAAATTATGTCCTGTTCTCTGGGGACGATGGTATCTTTAAGGGGGCCATAAAAAAATTGAGATAATGGTCAAGTCCTGGGAGAGCTGACTTTATCCTTTGCTGCTGTAGGAAATCCTACAGCCAGTAGCCTTTAAGTTACCTGTCCACTGGGACGTGGCCTCTCATACTATTTATGCCAATGTAAAGCGTGTGTCCGGCCTCTTTTCCAGCTGTGGGATTCAGTTGCTGTTCTCCGTTCCAGCAGAGGATTCTGATTTGTGAGTCTACCCCTAAATAAATAACCATCTATTATTCTCAATCCTGAGCTAGTGTGGGATTTCTTTTAAGTGTCCTTCTTCACTTGGCTATCCAGTCTCTGTGTCATGGGAAACTTCCGGGCTTGTCTAATGTTCTAGCTGGAGCAGACTATAAAGCA
>NW_004949202.1:873049-886215 GCF_000317375.1 Microtus ochrogaster
GGCAAATGGATGGATCTAGAAAAAAACTGTATTGAGTGAGATAACCCAGATCCAGAAAGATAAATATAAAATGTACTCACTCATAAGTGGCTTTTAGACTTAAAGCAAAGAAATACTAGCCTACAGTCCATAACCCCAGAAAACCTAGAAAACAAAGAGGACCCTAAGAGAGACTACATGGGTCTACATAGAAAGTAGAAAAAGACAAGATCTCCTGAGTAAATTGGGAGTGTTGGGGTCACGGGAGAAAGTAGAAGGAGAGAGGGGAGGAAGAAAGGGAAGAAGAGAGAAATGTATAGCTCAATAATCATAAAAAACAAAAAGAAATTAAAAAAAGAAATCTAGCTAAGCATGAGCCATTGCACAATCCAGAAGTCAGCCAACAAGTAGAAGTCTAATATCTCAGAAATGGTTTGTTCTAGTTGATTGATCCAGTTCCCCCATGGTTTCTGCTTCAAGATTCTGTTTAAATCCTTGGCTGACTTCCCTCAATAATGGACTGTGACCCAGAAGTCTTAACCAAAAAGCCCTTTCCTCCCCTACGTTGCTATTGGACATGGTATTTCATTGCAGCAACACAGAAGAAACTACAAGTTATCTATTCCTGTGTGACCAACACTTGCGTTGTTTCTATCCCAGAACCCTTCTTTCCCTCCCGCCAGGAACCGTGCATTTTTCTGCCCACTCAACCACATAAACTGAATAGGGCCAGTTTCTCAAGTTCAGTGTGGTTAATATCTTTTACCCCAAACCGTCCACCCTGCTGCGATCCTTTGACAGTTTTAACTACACACCTAATATTACACAACCTGACCTAGGTATCCAAGGTTTGGTCTTGGATGTCTCTACTGGCCTCTCCCTCCTCAACATTCAGGATCCAAATGGTCCCCAAACCCTAGGTTATCCTTCCACCATCAAATGGTCCCCAAACCCTCAGTTATTCTTCTACCGTCTCTCTGCCTGGTTCTTCCCATGGATTCCCTGAGCTCTTACATTAGAGTCCTAATGGATTCTCCTCCTTCACTTCTTCAGTTAAATTTACTCCCTTCACCCCCTTTCAACCAAATGATCTTTCCATTCTTAAGTGGGAAAAGTTTTAAAAGTTATCTCAATGTGACAACTGGAGGTGAGAGATTTAAAGCTATACCCAATGAAAGCCATTATACCAGATAAGAAAGATTCTCAGGTTCCAAGAAACCAGGCCTTCATCTGCTTCTAATTAGCTATAGAATTCAAAATTCTTGGGCCTGGGCCTCGCTTCCTGTTAAGGAAGCTTGAAATAGCCTCCTTCCCTTTTGTGACTAGTGTTTTGTTAAAAAGTGAGCCATTAAAAACACTTCCTGAAGGTAATTGATGGGCTCAAGGGAGAGTTAGAGTCGCAACAGTCAATCCAGAATGTATTCGTTTCTTTCCTGATTCTATGATGAAATAGCCTGGCAACTCATAGTTCTAAAGTGACACAGTCCATCATGATGGGAAAAGCATGGTTACAGGTTGGGAAAGAATTGCGGCAGGATTGGGGAGCTAGATGACCATGTTTTCATTCTTGAAGCCTGCTCCCAGTGATGTACTTCCTCCAGAAAGACTCCACCCCTTTAAAACTCCATAATCTCCCCCAAACAGCGTCACTAACAGAGGACCAAGTGTTCAAATACCTGACCCTATGGGAGAGACTTTATTCAAACCCCCATACAGAACATCTCTGATGTTCTGGTAAACGCTAAAGTTCTGAGGTCTTCCTTTGCGATCTCTGAGCACATAGAGAAAGCTCAAAAGATGCATCTGTATTCATGCCTTTGTTTAGATTTGAACTTCTTTGTTATAGTTGTTGTAGAGATTTAAACTTGCAATCCTCCTGCTTCAATCTCCCCAGTGCCGGTACTATACACATGTGTCCCATCCCCAGTGCCGGTACTATAAACATGTGCCCCTCTCCCCAGTGGCAGTACTATAAACATGTGATGCCATCCCCAGTCTTCACTAATGTTTCTCTTCATGAGCATAATCATGAGTGTTAATCTCATAAATGATTGTCAGGGGGAAGGCAACTTTTTGGTAGAACAGGGCAGAATGTTGTCCCAGAGCCCTAGAAATCCAAGTCTCAGTGGGGCTCTTTTCCCAGCAGTCTGAGCTTCCCTCCAGGAATCAGCAAGACATGGCTCCCTTGCTCGATTTTAAGGAAACCGCACTCTGGGAAGAATTCACTGCTGTTGGAAGAGGACATAGAAAATCCAGATGGCAGCTCCTTGTCTCTCTGGATGTTCCCCCACGTAGCTGCTCCAAGTCTATATTTAGCATGATCTGAGTAAGAATCACACGCTGGGATAAACTCGGCCCAGAATATCAGCTGCGATTTGCTGCCAGCGGCCGTTATAAATCTCCCAGTTGGAATTTTATCCAGTTGCTACTGGACGGCTCATTTGCCTTCTCCACACCACAGCCGTAAATATGGGAATTAAAGTGGACAGGAGGCAACCCTGTTTATTGCCTCCCTGCCTATAATTGTATCTATCTGCTCCACTGGTTACATCTCGTCGAATGAGATGAACGCCTTTAAATCCCATTATTAATTGTGGTCATTTATTTGAGAACACTGACGGTGAGTGGACCAAACGCAGCTTCAGCAACACTCACCCTACTGAGGATTTGCTACCGAGAAAAATAAATTCTGAATTTCTCTCAGCTACTGAAAATGGTAGGTCCACCACACAGAGAAAGAAAAGACCATAGTAGGTAAAGATATTTGAGCCAAGCTAGACTTCAGGAACATGGTGACCTGGCCATGGGGTGAAGCCAGGGGAACTAGCTCTGTGTCCATGTATGGGGACTGAATTTGTGTAGGAGTGGGGGTGTACGGGCACATTGTAAAAGTACAGAATTCAGTGTTCACATTTCAGGACTATTCCTGTGTGACCTAGGGCTGGGTAAGAGAACAGCATGTCTAGCCAGACCTGGATAATAACACTCTAAGGCTGTGTCTGCAGTGGTTAGTGTTAACTGTCCACTTGACAGGATTTGGAGTCACCTAGGAGACACCTAGGAGCGATGCACTTGGTTAGGCAGGAGTGGAGTTAGAAAGATGAACCCTGAAGCACCATTTCCTGTCCTAAAAAGGAGGAATCAAGCTCAGCACCGCCATTCACTTTTCCTCTTCCTGGCTGGTGCAACAGACCAGCTGCCTCAAGTTCCCTCCACCTGTGCTCTCCCCGTCATGATGGACAGGATCCTCAAACTATGAACCAAAAGAAACCCTTCCTTCCTTAAGTTTAATTTGAAGGGTGTTCTATCACAGCAGCCAGAAAAGCAACTAAAACAGGGTCTTGCTGTGTAATCCAGGCTGGCTTTGAACTCACTGTTTAGCCTGGCCTGGCCTTGAATTCTGTATCTACCTGCCTCTGCTTCCTAAGTTCTGAGAATACAGGCATGTGGCACCATGCCTGGTACAAAGCACAGCCCATCTTATCAGGTTCACAGAGTTCAAGGTTTGTGTCTAGTCAAACACACCCAGATGTTTCTTCCCAGGTACAGAAGAGTACCTCACATGCACTCCCACCATGTGCCCAGTCAGGCGGTTCTCAACCTTCCTAAAGCTGTGACCCTTTAGTACAGTTCCTCATATTGTGGTGACCCCCAAACACAAAATTATTTGCACTGCTATTTCATAACTGTAACTTTGCTACTGTTATGAATTGTAATGTAAATATCCGTGTTTTCTGTTTTAGGTGACCTCTGTGAAAGGGTCATTCAACCCCCAAAGGGGTCACAACCCATTAGGTTGAGAACCACTCCTTTAGATCACACACTTATAGAGATGTGCTTAAACCTTCTTCTTTTCTTCTTCTTCTTCTTCTTCTTCTTCTTCTTCTTCTTCTTCTTCTTCTCCTTCTCCTTCTCCTTCTCCTTCTCCTTCTCCTTCTCCTTCTCCTTCTCCTTCTCCTTCTCCTTCTTCTTCTTCTTCTTTTGAATTATACATTCTCCTCGGGGTTACAATATAGTGATCATGAGTGTGGTTGAGCCTGGTGATGCTGTCTATCTTAGAAGCCATGACTTCCCAGAAGAGGTAGTTCAGGGTGCTCAGTCAGTAAAACCCTGGCTTTACAAACATGATCACCTGAGTTTGAATCCTAGAACCCACATTTAAAATAGGTGGGTGGGATGGCACACATTTAAATCCCAGCACTGAGGAAGCTGACAGACGGATCCATGGGGCTCACTTAGACCAGCCTAACCTGTCCAGTAAGTTCTAGGGCAATGAGAAACCTGACTCAAAAAGTAGACAAACAAACAAGGTAGATAGTGTTACTAAGGAATAGCACCCATGTTTGTATAAACGCACAAGCATGTCCATACTCACAGATACACATACATACTTAGACTCACTGGACATAGATAATGAAAGACTGTGGTGAACACTCAGTTATCCCAACCCACAAGGGCCTAGAGCTTGGAAGAACTGTGCAGAAACCAGCGGGCTCCTCTGTTTGAGACGAGGCAGCTAGAGCCATAAACAGATTGGCAAGGAGAGCTACAAAGAGAATTCCAGAGCCCTATGGAGAGTTAGCTCAACAACTCTGCTGACTATTTGCCCCTTCTAAAGGAAGACCACAGTCAAGATCAACTAGGGATTTAGAGAGTGGTGTTCAATGCTTACGCAGAGCCAAGACTACCGTGTCTTCACCAGCCGGTGAGGAAGCTCACACACTGTAGAATCCCACAGAAACTCTGGTTCTGTGTTGGGGAATAATTAACCCCAGATGAATTGTTGCTGTGGAAACAAGGGGGGGAAAGTCTATAAAAGTATAACTTAGGGCACAGGACATCTATATAAAGGTGCAACCAAAAGGCTCAGGGAACATCTTGGACGGGGAGGCAGAGAGGATGTAAGAGCTGGGGATAGATAGGGAGGAGGGCTGGGAGGGCTGTGTTCTAGACTTGGCACAGCCATCACACTCATGAGTTCATCACCCCCAACCCCCACCTCCATAACTCCAACTCTGGGAGATAAACACCCTCTTCTGGTCTCTGTGGGCACTGTCTGTATTGTGGTATACAGACATGCATGCGGGCAGAAAACCCCTACACATAAAATATAAATAAATAAAATCCTTAAAAAAAAATTAAAAGGCCAGTGAACATTCTAGCAGGCAGCACTGATTGGACCCACTGGTGCCCATCTCCATATTGACAGACTCTCATCTGCCCCCTTTGATGGCGTCTTGCTTCCTCTCAGGGCCAGCACAGCTAGAGAAGGCCCCATGTGATGGGGTAGACCATGAAACAGTCTCCCTGACCCATGTCATACAACCCAGTCACACGAGTGCAATGAATGCATCCCCTTCACCGTCCCAGGAAGGACAGTCTTCATGGCGTCTTCCAGTTCTGTCCTCCACAACAGTTCTACAGATAAGAATGCAGCACATGTTCATTCAATTTTATTTATTTCTATTTATGTGTGTATGAATATGTGCCATGTATGGGGAGTTGCCACAGAGGCCAGAAGAGGGCGTCAGATGCCCTGGAGCTGGAATCACGGGTGGTTGTGAGCTGCTCAACGTGGGTGCTGGGGACTGAACTTCGTTCTCTGAGCTATCTTCTCATCTCTGAATAGAACACATTTTAAGACTCACAAACCAAAAGTAAGTGCAGCTGGGAAAAATTAATCTTTTTTTTTTCTCTCTCTCTTTTTTGGAAAACAAATCAATTTGGAGCTTTTTATGATATACATCAAAGTAAAGGCTGAATAAATCAAAACCTTAAACATAAACCTGATACCATAAAAATCGAGCAAACAGCATGTAAACACTTACCTTTGCTGCATGGGAGGAGACTATGCAGGTCCCGTGATTCCCTGCAGGTTACTTGAGCATCCACCACGTTCAGTATCCAGGGACTAGTCCCTTCAAGCAACCCATGGTGACTGTATTTCAAGAACTCACGAGTTAAATGAAAAGAACCTAACTGAGAAAAGAACTTAGAACTGTAGGATCCCGCAAATAAGTGCAAAAATGTTTGGCCACAGTCATTAAATAGGGCCAGGGCTGGTGATGTGGGCCTCATTGAGACGGCTTTCCCCTCCAGCTTCTGAGAGGGAACCCCGTGCCTTTTCGGGGTCCCGGTGCTGAGCTTAGAATGGTTTTATCTTCTAAGATGTAAGAGTCGAAAGTGCCAAGCCTTTGTGACAGAAAGGCTACCCTAGGAAGGCCACCCCTGTATGTGCATTCTGCTGCCCATGAAATTACAAATGAACACATCTGACAATTAGAACGTAATCTTACGTGTTGCTAGCTTGAAAACACTCTGGGAGCTGGCGCGTGGCTCCATGGTGGACACTTGTCACACATGAATGAGGCGTGAGGCCCGAGGTTCATCCCTAGAACCACAGAAAGAGGTGGGTACTGGGGTGAGGAGGGAAGAAAAAAAGGAAGGGAGGGGGGAAGAAAAGAGTAATTCTAAAACCCTTACATTGAGGCTGAAGAAACAGATCAGTCCGTAAAAGCTCCTTGCTTCCAGAGAGCCTGAGCTCAGCTCCCAGCACCCCACACCAGGGACTCAACTGCCTGTAACTCCAGCTCAGCTGGAGAGAATCTGACTCCCTCTTCTTGCACACACACACACACACACACACACACACACACACACACACACACACACACACACACACACACACACACACACACACACACACACACCATACACTCACAAGACATACAAATAATAAAAATAATATTTTTAAATCTTCTGGAGCTGGGGACTTGGCTCACGGGCAAAGCACTGATTGTGCAAACTTGAGGACCTGAGTTCAGGTCCCCAGCACCCACAGAATATCTGGCTGTGGTGGCAAGCACCTGCAACCCAGCACTGAGGGGAGGAGACAGGCAGATCCTGGAGCCTGCAAGCCAGTCTGACCAAATGGTGATCTCTGGGTCCAATGACAGATCCTGCCTCAAAAAATAATGTAGAGAAACAGCCTGGTAGGATTGCTCAGCGGGTATTTATGCTTGCTACAGGGCCTGATGACCTGAGTCCTATCCCAGGAACTCACGCGGAGGAGAGAACCAGCTCCTCAGGGTTGTCTTAAGTCTTCCGCGTGGGTGCTGTGACTGTGTGCAAATACACACGCACATGCATGCACACCCTAAATGAATAAATCCTGGGCATGGTGACACACATCTTTAACCCCGGCATTTGGGAGGCAGAGGCAGGTGGATGGATCTCTGTGAGTCTGAGGCTCGCCTGATTACATAGTGAGTTCCATGACAAATGGGGCTATGTAGAGAGACCCTGTCTAAAGATAGAATAGATAGATAGATAGATAGATAGATAGATAGATAGATAGATAGATAGATAGATAGATAGATGATAGATAAAAATGGAGATGTGATTAAGATAATGGACCTCTGACCTCGACATAAGCATGCATACATATACATATGCCATACACATAAAATGTTAATTTTAAAAAATAAAAGTCTTTAAATTTTCTGGCCTACTGGTTCCAGTTCTGGAAATACGCACAAAGGAAATGAAGAAATAAAGTTAAAATGTGTATCAACAAGGGGTGTGACGAGATTCTGCATCTGAAGTTCAAAGAGTGGGCATTGTTTAACCCTCTGACAGTACACTGAGGGCAAGTTTGAGGAGCCCTGTGAGCCGACAGACCTTCTAAGAGCATGTGCCTGAGACTGGGCAGACTGGGAACTCAGGGCTTTGTTGTATTTCCGGCATTTTGCAATTTTTTTTCTCCTGGGGGATTCTTTTCTTAACTTGGAGTGATGGGCCCCCTGCTGGTAGAGTGTTCTCCCAAAACCCTCAGAACTTCCTGACTAGTGAAGGCACAATCTCCTCTCAGGGATCAAACTCTTGGGATGATGGGGTCAGATCATTCCATCTAATTCCACCAACCCAAGGGGGAGAAGGCTGGTTATTTGTCTGACAATCTGGAGGTGTTGTTTAAGAAAACAGGAGAGGGCTGGAGGGCGTGGCTCAGTTGGTAAAATGCTCACCTAGCTTGCACACCACCCTGGGTTCCTTCCCCAGCCCCATATAAACAGGACCAGTGGCACCCACCTGTAATAACAGCACTCAGAAAGTGAAGGCAGGAGGATCAGGAATTCAAGGTCATCCTTAGTTATGTAACAAGTTGAGTTTGAGGTCATCCTGGGCTATAGGAGACTCTGTCAAAGAAAGAAAAAGGGAGAAGGCAGAAATAAGGACAAGGGGAAACAGAAAGGGAAACAGAGGAAGCTAGAGGAGGGAAGGAGGAAAGGGAAGAGATGGACGGAGGAGAAGGAGGCTCTAAGCTGCCTTCCTAGAGGCAAAGGAAAGCCTGGTGGCTCCCAGGAGTATCCCCCCCCCCACCCCCCGCAAGACCCTGCTCTAAGGTGCCTAGAGACTCATAAACCCCAACACAAGACCTGGTTCTTTATCCTGCATGTGTCAGGGAAGTGAGACTATCCCCACACATTTCTCTTACCTGCCCAAAGGACAGAAAAGGAAGAAGTCACAGGGACATCATGTGCCTGCTGCTCCAGAGTGCATTTGCTCGGAGCCTGTGCCAGCACGACTGTTGTTGGACTCGCTGCATAGAATCCCAAGAATGAAGGAACAGGGATTGCTTCCTCTCCTGTTGTTCTCAGAAATTTGCCTTCTTGAACCAGACTCTGAACATGAAATGTTCCCCAGCCCCTGTTCTTCCTCCAGCCTGGAGCTTAACAACCTAAGCAGCAGATACAGGCACTGGGGACACAGCCACTGTCTTCCACTGACCCTGGACAGGTGCCCGAGGGACAGACTAGTTTGCTCTAGAATGTCAGGACTCTAGTCCCAGAATGCCTAAACACCAGGGCCTGCCTTACTGTGAGAGTATTTTCTTCCTGGGAAATCCAAGGACTGGTTGGCAAGAGTTTACACGTGGCTGTGCTGCCCTGGACTCCATTTTTCTCCACTCGCTGCTCAGAGAGCTCCCAGATGCACACAGGTCAGGGAATCTATCTGTCTGTATCTCCCCTACTCTACTATGTGCCCCAATGCCAAGATTTTTGTTGTTGTTGTTTTGTTTTTTTTCTTTTTTAAAAAAATTTTTTATGATTTATTTATCTTTATTTTATGTGCATTGGTGTGAAGGTGTCAGATCCCTTGGAACTGGATTTTCAGACAGTTGTGAGCTGCCATGTGGGTGCTGGGAATTGAACCCGGGTCCTCTGGAAGAGCAGTCAGTGCTCTTAACCAATGAGCCATCTCTCCAGCCCCTTTGTTTTGTTTTTCAAGACAGGGTTTCTCTGTAGCTTTGGAGCCTGTCCTGGAACTAGCTCTTGTAGACCAGGCTGGCCTCGAACTCACAGAGATCTGCCTGCCTCTGCCTCTCCAGTGCTGGGATTAAAGGTGTGCGCCACCACCACCAGGCTTCCAATGCCCAGATTTTTATGTAAGGGTCAAACTGAAGTCTTCGTGCTTGTGTGGTACACATTTTCCTGACCGAGCATCTCCCCAGTCGCTAAGCATCATGACAAAGGCAAATATGATTTGTGTTCTGTGGCACCCAGCAGCTGTCCAGGCAAACTGTGCTCCGACACACCAGGCCCTGGTCTCTGTCACGTCACCTGGTGAATGACTTGTAGGGTGGAATGTACCAGGACCCTCCCTGGACTCTTAAACTCTGCACCTTGGGATCAGCAAAGATGCTGATTCCCTTGAGTCTCTGTGAAGATCTAATGCCTACAAAATTCTGAGGAAATTTCTTTTCAACTCAGGAGTCTAGAACCAACAACACATTTATCCTATGTAAAAATGCTAGACATTTCCACACCTCTAAGCATGTGTAATTGACTTTTCCTGCATCTTCCCTATGTAGCTACTAGAGGAGAGGTGATCTTGGGCAAAATTAAGAAAACAAAGGAGCAAAGAAACATTGAGTCTAAACTGAGAAAGCTAAGGAGAAGCCCCAGGGAGAAAAAAAAAAAGATGCCACAGACCTAGAGCCCAAACAGTCCAGTTTGGTAAGTTTATAGAAGCTTCCAGAAGTGAAGGTATCTGGGGAAAGAGAGAAACTAAAATGGCAAAGGATTAAAATCAAACATTTTGAGACAATTTAATGTAGCTAGAAAATTGTACAAGTGGAGAACAACAAGACTATTAGAAAGGCCAAAGAAACAAAAGTTCTCCAAGGCAGAAACATCCACATTGTATACACATTTACTCCAGAGGGCCTCAGTGAACAGTGTCCATTATCAATTTCCTAATCATGTATATTGATTTAACTGTATTCTAAAATATGATCAAAAGTACAAAACCAAGATTTTAAAAATATGTTACTATGGAGATCTAGCCTACCATGTCTAGCACTGATCAAAAAATAATACTATAAGCCCATTGGCTAGAAGCCTGGAAATGACTCACCAAAGAAACAGCCAAAGGGGAGATTAAAAGTGACCATGTGGGGCAGGAAAGACAGATCAACATTAAGAGCACCTGCTGCTCTTGCAGGGGGCTGGAGTTCAGATGCCAGCATCTATACCTGGTGGCTCACACCACCTGTAACTCTAGCTCTGGGAGATACAACACCTTCTTCTAACCTTCAGGACACCTGCACACATACATTCTTACAGACACAGGCCCACATACATATAGCTTTTTTTAAAAAAAATATTATTTTAAAACTTTTAAATAAAAAAAATTACACACCAAAATTTACCAGGCTGAAAATTGTACATGTCAACACTGTACAGTTAGAAGAGCCATTCTGAAGCTGATGTCAACCCTGGACAGTCAGCACAGCCATTCTGAAGCCGTGGCACTGTACAGTGGATTTTTATACTTTCTCTATCGCACTTATCCATCACTGTCTTTGTTAGGATTTCTATTGCTGTAAAGAGACACCATGACCACCGCAACACTTAGGAAAGAAAACATTTAGTTGGGGCTGGCGTACAGTTTCAGAGGTTTAGTCCATTATCATCATAGTGAAAACCATGGCAGGACGCAGACAGACATGGTGCTGGAGAAGAAGCTGAGAGTTTTACATCTTGATCCGTAAGCAGCAAAAGGAGACTGTGTGCCACACTGGGCATATCGTGAGCATATTTAGAGACCTCAAAGCCTGCCCCCCACAGTGACATACTTTCCCCAAAAAAGGCCAGACCTACTCCAACATGGCCATACCTCCTAATAGTGCCACTTCCTATGGACCAAGCCTTCAAACACATGAATCTATGGGGCCATTCCTATTCAGACCACAACCATGAAAACCAAAAAATATCTATGACAGAGTTAGAACTCAAAGACAAATTTTATATCCTCTTTCATAACTGGTGTTCATCATCTGGACTCAATCTTTCCTCATCCCCTTATATCTAGCCATTCTTGTTAGGTTTTCTTCAAGAAAACATGTGTTAAATAAGCATTGGCTAAATTCCACATAGGAGAGAGAGCGTGGTTTTTGTCGGGGGAGATTTGCTCATATTGATTGCTCCAAGAGCACCAATGGAGATGACTTTGGTTTGGAGGGTGAAGTCTCTTGGATCAAGGAAGTAGAGAGAGAGAGAGGATCATGTCTTGGTCACTCTGTGGACTTATCAGGTTTATTCCTTAATATTTATCCCTAAGTTTTATTTTTCAATAAACAACTAAAAATTGCAGTATCTGGCATCCAGCATGAGACAAAATCAAGCGGCAAAATGACACCACTTCCCCACACGACTCCATGCCACCTTGGGTCACCAGTTTTTCATGCCAGGGACTTTCCCACTGCAATATGCTCAGCTATCCTCTGGCTCTGCAGCTGCCTGAGTCAGCTACCTGTGCCCTCCCATGCTGTCCTTTAGTTAAAGGGGCTTCTCCTGTTCATTTCTCCCCTTGCTCCTGCTCCAGAGGCCTCTTCCTCCTGGTCCCTGTAGAGCTGGCAGCAAAGAAGATACTAGTCAGGCTACCTGGCCATCTCCCCTCCTCTGCCACCACCAGTCATTGCTGCCTCAAGCCACTACCACAGCCACCCTGCCCTGAGCTCATTTGTGCCTGGCTGGTCTCCGTGGTCCAGGTGCTGAGCCAGGGCCATTGGATACTCTTGCACACGACTCTCTCTCCTTTAGCAACAGCTCCCCTCCTGCTTCGGTGCCTGCCCTGCCTGATGGCACAGAGGAAGATTGTCACTGCAGCTGTTTGCCCTTGCACAACTGATTACCCTTATATAGCTCTGCCTACACAGTCAGCAACATCAGAGCTGGTAAGACACTGGGGGATTTTTAAACAGGAAATTAGGCTTAAAAAATAAAATAATTAATTTAAAAAGAAGGAGCAATCTCTCCTATGTTATGAGTCAGAAATATCACAATGAAGAGGAATAAACAACTTAGCTGATATTAACATAATATTGATCGTAATTATTATCAGGTTAGTAATTTATATTTTATCCTTTAGAATGGGTTGATAACTATGCCAAATATGAAAATTTGACTGATAAAGAGACAAACCTTAGAATAACTTACTATTGATAAGATATAAGCTTTAGAAAAAGTTACTACTGATTTGATTGATAAACAAAATATACAGCTTAGAAAGAATTACTAATGAAAATAAGAAAAATGTTCAGATACAGACAGAGAAATTTGGGGCGGAACATATCACATTATTGCATTATGAAATTGAAGAGCAGTGACCCAAAGTTATTAGGAAATCAACCTTGATTTATCCAGTTACCGTACAAGAATGACCACCAATGATATGCACCCCAAAGGCTATGCAGAAGTTAACTGGGATGCTGTAGAAATGTTAGATTTGAGGAGACTAAAGGAAGCAATAGTTTCATATGGTATGCATTCATCTTTTGTGAGGCAGATGTTAAATTCATGGACAACTAAGAGCAGAACTGTTCCACAAAACTGGAAAGATTTAATTACAGCAATATTGGAAGCTGGTCCTCAGTTACAATGGAAAACATGGTGGAGAGATGAAGCTAGAATCATAGAACAATAAAGTAAGGCTAGAGGTGTTGAAATTTTCCAAGACTAGCTTCTTGGTGAAGGTCAGTACACTGATTTGTACTGTCTATATTTGATGATCACACCATGGCTCTGTGCCATACAGCAGCTCTGAATACTTGGGGCAAGGTTGGAGAATCAGAAAAGAGAACTAAGTCATTTACTAAAATTAAACAGGGCCCAAAGGAAGCCTTC
>NW_004949202.1:887388-894144 GCF_000317375.1 Microtus ochrogaster
TGGATGACAGAACAGCTTCAATAGATTAAAACAAAATTTTCAGAAGAGACAATAATACAAGTATTTTTTGACAAACTTCTATAAATTATCAGAGACCAAAGCTTAAAATACAAATATATGGCATTGAAACTGAGGGTCTGTTATAAATGTAACAATAACTTTACCAAAATCTTGGCATCTAAATAGGCCTCTTCAGGAGGTAAACATTCAGCTTCTAGGGATTGAAACTTTATCTCAGGTAAGATAAAGTACAAGATGGTGTCAAATAAATAGGGCCAGAAGGACAGATAGGAACATTAAAATCATATGTAGCTAACATACCAATGAATTTATGGGGATGTGATTTGTTGCAGCCATGGAAAACACAGATTAACATTTCTCCAATCTCAGAAACAAACCATAAAAAAGAATGCTTCTGAGAAAAATAGTAAAAGGTATTATCAATAATAGTCACAGACGGTTCAAGTTATTCATAAGCAGGGCACAACAACTGATGATCTCTTAACGGTCATACCTTTATAATAGTTAACTGATAAACCTGTCTGAGTGAAACAATGGCCTTTGACATGAGAAAATTACAGGAACTAGAGCAGCTGGTTAAGGAGCAGCTAAATGCTCAACGTATTGAAAAATTGACCAGTCCTTGAAATTCTCTTTTGTTTGTCATTAAAAAGAAGTCTGGGAAAATGGATAACGATAACAGATTTAAGAGCCATAAATAAGGTGATTCTGCCAGTGGGCTCTTTACAGCCTGGAATTCTCTTGCTTTCTCTATTACCTAAAGTTTGGCCTATTGTAGTGATGGATCGAAAAGAGTTCTTTTTTACTATACCTTACAAGAACAGGATAGAGAAAACTTTGCCACCTACTTATGATAATTCCCAGCCTGTTAAAATGCTTTAATAGCAATAAGGCTTTTTTTTTTTTTATTTCAAGACATGGTTTCTCTGTAGCTTTTGGTTCCTGTCCTGGAACTAGCTCTTCTAGACCAGGCTGGCCTCGAACTCACCGAGATCTGCCTGCCTCTGCCTCCCAAGTGCTAAGATTAAAGGCGTGCACCACCCCCCAGCAATAAGGCATTTCTTGACAGTGGTGACTAGTGAAATTGGGAGCCCTGGAGATTTCTGCATGGCCTAGCAGAAGGACAGATCAGAATGTCCCTTCCAGGTGGTTCTGCTGGTCTGAGACTCCACTGCAGACCTTATAAACCTTGGGGTTGGAGGAGTCTTTTGTATCTGGTCAGTGTTTGGGACTTCCTGAGACTTGTGAGTTGTTTATTTCCTGAGTCTCAGCAAGCCTCCTTATGGAACTCCCTGAGTCTTCATGAGTTTCCCTTCAGAATGGAGTGTTTCAACTGAGAGGAAATTGCTCAACAACAAGCAGTGACGACATAACCAGCAAACCCCAACACCAGCAAGTCTAGCCTTTACCCTGAGCCAGGACCACATTGGTACCACCTGACATCTGATCCTGCCAGGTGGGAATGCCTGCGTGCACTGATGTCGCCTCTGAGTCTTCCAACACCCTACTCAGTGATGCTGAGCAGGACCCTGCAACGTAGTCCATCTCGGGGCAGATTAACATGCAACTTCATGACTGTGTGGATAAAGAGATGTTCCATAAGGTCCACAGAATTGTATATGGCGTAATAACCAGGCTAGCTTAGTATTAAACAGCAAATTTTAATGAAGGGATAGCTTACAACACCAGGGATCCAGCAATGATCAGGAAATACAAAAAAAGGACCGGTGGGCTCACACTGCCAGATTTATACATAAACATTAGCCCGGGGCAAACACGCCCCCCATTGGGCTGGGCTTTCCCATACACACAGAATGATCTATGACAGTTCTGTTTTTAATTGGGAATGAGTGAGTTTAAGTATACAACAAGTCGATGCAAAAGAATAAGTAGCAAGTGATGGATAGAAAAGGAAGGAAGGAAGGAAGGAAGGAAGGAAGGAAGGAAGGAAGGAAGGAAGGAAGGAAGGAAGGGAGCAAGGGGCAAAGGGGATGAGGGAGAGAGGACCAAATCAGGCAGTTGAAACATCTAGCAGATGAGGAAGCTCCTTTAAGTAAGTTAGCTGGAGCTCTTAGTAGTCCTGGACAGAACAGAGTGCCCCCATAGGTGAGATTTCTAAGGAAAAAGATAAACAGCAGCAAACAGAGATAACACTATCAACTCAGGCGCTGACGACAGCCAGCAGAACTCAACGGGGAAGGGGGGCAGGCAGCTGGGATTCTGCTGCACTTTCTCTCCACGCCTGAGCCTCCCACAGGCGAGCTACCAGCTGCCCTTCCAACTTCAGGCACTTCTCTACCAAAGATAAACAAACAAACAAACAAACAAACCGGTAACATCTGCTGGAAATGATTCATTCTCCAGCTGTTCTCAAGGGCACTGCCACTTAACTCTTGGGCTGTTTCGCTCTTCTTACCTCCCTGTCACTGAGCGGGGTGGGGGCAGGCCATCCTAGACAGGGGACCTTAAAGGTTCCTTTGAGACAAATGTGCTTGCATCTGAAATAGGGCTGGCAGCAGCCTTCCTTCAAGAGCCAGGGTCTTGGAACTGGAGAGATGGCTCAGTGGTTAAGAGCATTGCCTGCTCTTGCAAAGGTCCTGAGTTCAATTCCCAGCAACCACATGGTGGCTCACAACCATCTGTAATGAGGTCTCTTCTGGCCTGCAGGCATACACACAGACAGAATATTGTATATATAATGATAAATAAATAAATATATTTTTTTTTAAAAAGAGCCAGGATCTCAGTGAGCCCAAACAGCACATAGCAAGTTACCTCTAGAATCGAAACGACAGGGGATGAAGGGAATTTTCTCTGGCTCTTTGGTAGCTGTTTTATGTTATGTCAGGCCTTCACGTGGGTACAGCTGCCACCCTCTTCAAAAACAAAGAAGCCAACTGAAACTCTCCTACTTTGCCATGGATCATAATGTTAAACTTTCTGTTTAATTATCTCACCTACTTCTTAATAGGTGCTAGAGAAATGAGGTGTATGTTAGTACAGCAAAAAGCAGAACAGCCTTACTGAAGAAATATTGACCTCCCTGAAGATGGGCTCTGACTAGCGGGCAGGATACTTGTGAAAAGAAAGCACCTCAGGGCACAAGAGCTGGCGCCACCTCTGCCATGGTGCCTGATGGGAGTTGCGGATGCCTGGGCACAGAGCAGCCGCCAGGCGTCATCATGGCCACAGACAACTGTGCAGGCTCAGCTTCTTTAAAGGCCAGAGAGGGACGGTCCAGCATTCCCAGGAATCCTGGCAGCCACACGCTCTTCCTAGAAGGCTAACACAAGCCTGAAGGTCCCCAGAGCCAAAAGGACATTGGCACTGTTAATACCAAAGGCACTTAACATCTCCTGAGGGTCACTGTGAGCCAGGCACTCTCTGAGGTATTTATAACTGCTACACACTACAGCGGGACTGCAGGGAGATGGTGTTTGTGTGTCCCCAAAGTCATGTGTTAAAGTTCCAGAGCGAGACAGAGGCACTAAAGAGGTTGCGTGTTAGGCTGGGGACATAGCCCAGTAGGGAGTGTGATTGCCTAGCACAAACAGAGCCCCAGCTTTGATCTCAGCACTGTATAAACAGATCACAAAGGCACATCCCTGTAGTTCCAGGACTTAGTAAGTGGAAGCAGACGTGCACAGTCACCCTTGGATGCAGAACAAGGGATACATCAGTCTGGGACACATAAGACCCTGTCTCAAAAAAAAAATACACTTTTAAAATAGTCAGATCTGAAGAGATGGTTCAGTGGACAAAACACTTGCACAAGGATGTGGACCAGAGTTCAGATCCTCAGAACCCACATAAAAGTTGGGTGGGCGTGGCAGTCAGCTGGCAAAGATATGGGAACTGTGGACAAGCTGGCTAGCTAGACTAGACTACTCAGTGGACTCTGAATTAAGTTGAAATACTCTGCCTCAACAAATAAAGTGGAGAGCAATCAAGGAAGACCCCTGACACCCAGCTTCACAGGTATACACACACACACACACACACACACACACACACACACAATGTGCATGCGCATGCAGCAATAAGTCTTCCCCCTCTTTACCTTGTCTTTCTCTCCCCTGGCTCTGCATCCATAACACAAGAGATCAACCCAAAAGAAAAGCTGAGAAAATAGTGCAAGTATTCATCATAAGTCTCACAAAGAGGCAATGGGGGCATCCCCACACAGCAATCTTTCCTTAATGCACATCCTCACCAAGACAGAGACTGCATCACCTGTCCCAGCCCCGAAGCTCTACCCCCCAGATAGACTAGCCAGGTCTCCTACAGAATGGGAGCCAAGGTGACACAGAAGAGACTGGAACAGGGCTCCATCTGCTTGGGATTCTGAAGCCACCATGAGAATTAGCCCAAACAAGCCTGCCAGAAAAAACACAGAGGGACCAAGATGTCCACTGGCCATAGACACATGGAATTACTCAAAAGAAATTGCCCAGTGGCCCAAACTGGAAGAAATGCCTAGCCCAGCCAAGTCCTGAGCAGAAGCCTATGGACCGCTACACAGTGCAGGAAAGCTGCCACGTGACTCACAGCTCAGCATCCTCACTATTTTAGCGGGAGATTAGCGTCTTACTATGTTAGTGTCACGCTGTATTACTGGGACAAAGATTACTTTGTAAGTAGAGACAGACAGATAAACCACCACCCTAAAGATAAACACAGGTCCCTGTTTATACTCTGGTGTGTGCGTGGGCCCGGATTATGATTTGGAGACTAGAGGACATGCTCAGCTGTTATTTCTCAAGTGCCATCTACCTTGCTATTTTAAGACCAGATTTCAGATTTCACACTTAGGCTCAGATGGCTGGCCATCAAGCCCCTGGGGTCTGCTACCTTGGCCTCCCTAGTGCTGATATTAAACCTAGTTCAATTTTTAAGAATGTCTCATTGGCCTGGAACTTACCAAGTAGGCTACCACGGATACCAGTGTGCTCCAGGGATCCATCTGTCTCTACTTCCCTAGAGATTACAAGCTTGTGCCACCTTGCTCGGCTTTTTATATGGGGGCTGGGGGTTGAACTGAGGTCCTCCTTCTTTCATGGGAAGCACCTTATTGAATGAGCCCTCTCCACCTTTTAGAAGAAATCTATGGCTCACACATAAATGACCATCTTGAAAATCCACATGCAAGGGATGCTTACCTTCTAAGAATATGTGTTCAAAAATGTTGGGATCACAGCACAGAGGTCTTTGCACTCCCAGATCTCCAGAGAAACCAGAAAAGGAGTGGACATAAAACCTGTTTTCCATTCAGAAAGCTGGGAATTAGAGGTGATTGGCAGTGATCTACATTATCTATTGGGCCAGGCCATATCAAGCTCTTACAAACAAGACCAGAGGTGGCTAGTTATCTAAATGACCCTTACAGCCAGGGGTTCCCCAAACTCCCACAACCAGAACCAGAGGTGGCTAACAGCTCAAATGACCTCCATGCTATCTGTATGACTGAGACCAGGACAGATCCTTCTATAGGCCCTTTACCTAGTACATGATAATAATGGACTAAACTTCTGAAACTGAGAGCCGCCAATTATGAGGTTTCTTTCATAAGAGTTGCCTTGGTCATGATGTCTCTTCACAGTAATAAAACAGTGACTAAGACAGACCCCATCCCACAGGACAGTGACACCCAAATTCAGGGTGAGTTTCACACCTCAGTTAACCCAACCTAGAAACTACCTCACAGATATATCTAGAGGTTTGTCCTTTGAGTGATTCTAGATCCTGTCCACCTACCAGTATTAACCACCAAAGACACACAGTGGAAAGTACATAATTTTAGAATAGTACAAATAGCATAGATTTAACAGGCAGATCCCTGTAAGGTCAAGGCCAGTCTGGTCTACAGAGTTAGTTCCAGGACAGGCTCTAAAGCTACAAAGAAACGCTATCTCAAAAAAAAAAAAATTAAAATAAAAAAAAAGATAAAAGGGAGGGTCTCGTTGGTGAAGGGATGGGGTAATGGCTCATTCGGAGACATGCCTGTTGTACATGTATGAGGATTTGAATGGATCCCCAGGACCATGTGAAGCCAGAGGTGACAGTGTCATCTGTAACTCCAGCTCTGGGGAGTAGAGACAGCTTATGGCTGGCCAGCCTAGCTGAATCAGTGAAGTCCAGGTGAGGGGCCTCTCAAAACAAAGAGGATTTGGGGTGAAACTCAGCAGTAGTGTGCTTGCCTGGCATGCACAAGGCCCTGGATTCCTCAGCACGATATAAAAAGAAAAAGGCGAGGAAGCTGCAGAAATGGCCCAGTGGTTAAGAGCCGCTGCTGCTCTTCTAGGAGACAAGAGTTCAGTTCCTAACATACATCTGTCAGCTCACAATCGCCTCTAACTCCAGACCCAGGGCATCTGATGCCCTCTTTTGGCCTCCACAGGCGCATGCACACACATCGGCACACATGCACACACATCGGCACACATGCACACACATCGGCACATGCACACACATCGGCACACATGCACACACATCGGCACACATGCACACACATCGGCACACATGCACACATTATTAAAAAGAATCACCAAAATGTAAAATGGTGAAGAATCATTGGGGAAGACACTGGACATCTGCCCACATGCTCACACATGTACATGCATACCCCTCACAAACCATGTACATATATAAAACACACACATTCACAGATAGAGCGCTTGCCTAGCAGGGGCAAGGCTGTGGACTCAAACCTTAACTCAAAAAAAAAAAAAAAAAAAA
>NW_004949202.1:894244-898751 GCF_000317375.1 Microtus ochrogaster
TGCTCAAGTGATGGACAGAGAGGAGGGAGCAGGGAGGGGGGAGGGAGGACAGGAGGAAGGCATAGATGGAAGGAGAGAGAAAGGGAGGAAGGGAGGGAAGGAGGGAGGCAGCAATGGAGGGAGAGAGAAAAGGAGAGGAAGGGAAGGAGGCAGGGATGGAGGAGGAGAGAGAGGGAGGGAGGAAGGGGGCAGACAGGCAGAGAGAGATGGAGGAAGGGAAAGAGGGAGAAAGGAAGGAAAGAAGGGAGGCAGGGATGGAGGGAGAGAGGGAAGGAGGGAGGGGGCAGGCAGGAGAGAGAGAGAGAGAGAGAGAGAGAGAGAGAGAGAGAGAGAGAGAGAGAGAGAGAGAGAGAGAGAGAGAGAGAGAGAGAGAGAGAGAGAGAAAAGACAAAAGTTAGAAAAATCTTCCAAGACCAAGTACACAGCACCACCCCCTCATGTGAATGGCAGCTTAAGCACGATGTTTACTGACTTGTCCTTCTGTTGGTGTAGGGTTTGAAAGGAAAAAGAAAACTGAGCTGCTCACGGTGTGAATGTTGGTTTATTAAACTATACATTCTACAAACGTGATTAATAAATACACTTACCAAGGCATCACTAAAATGTGATATGTCATCAGAAAATGCGTCACCTCATAGATCAATTTACCAAAAAAAAAGCCTGTAGAAATGAGCATCTTGCATAGATTTTTGATAGCACACTGTCGATGTGTCCTGGGGCCTAGGCACAGGTGGAGAAAGCTATAAAAACAAAAGTCCACACCAGAGGAACTCTGGGACCCGCAGAGGGAGGGTGTAGTTCTTTCCTGGGCAGCACCTGCCCTTTGTCCTACTTTCGTGCGGCTACTATGAAATCCCCCAACAGAGAAAAGAATAAGCAACTCCCCCTTTGAAGGTGTTTGGTCTGCACTTGCAGCAAGCGTCTGCCCTGGTCCCTCCAGATTCACCCCAAGAAATTCTGAAAAACATCGGCTGCTTCTACCCAGTTTTGAAAGCAAGCTAACCCGCGCTCCCGGATCTGTTTCCGCCCTTTGCTGGTGATGACAGCTCCATTGGGTTTGATGACCACGAGCTTGGGGATGGCTGTGATGTCATACCTCTTCTTCAGTTCACTAAAGATAGGAGAGCAGAAGGTTAGCACTGCTGCAGCTCTGAGAAGAAGGGGCTGTGTGTGTAGGTTCTGTGCAAACTCCGCCTTTTTATACAGGGATGCAAATTCCCTTCAGTTTCAGCATCCACAGGGGATCCAAGAACCAGTTCCCTTTAGATATATAAATCTCATGTTGAAGATACAATGAAATTGTTGTGGTACTATAAATAAATGCAATTATCTAAAACTCAAGTAGCTTATAGTTCCTGCTACTTGATGAGGCAGAGGGATTACTTTGGCTCATGCAGCTGTGACCAGCGTGGGCAACAGAAGGAGACTGTGAGACCTCATCTAAAAAGGACTTGGAACAAGGTTGAGGCAGATAAGAGCTGCCTTGAATCTAGGAGCCAGTGAAGTGGAGGCCTGGGAGCCCTAGAGATCTGAATCAGAGAACCAACCCCGAGCCGCTGTCTACCCAAGAAATGAAGTCCAGGCTGGTCTACTCTTCTACAGTTCCAAACATGTCAGCGGGTAGGAGATGTTCCCCAGCACCCAGCCACATCCTAAGAAAGCAGGTCAGAGGGTGGGTTGGCACAAGGGAAAGATGCCTGCTAGACACCTTGGAATCTGTCCACATCCCGGCCCTTGAGGACCAGCATTGCAAGGAGGTCACTATAAGGTCTTCAAGGGTTCGCTTGGGAGTGGCACCCTTTAGCACAAATGCCTGCAGCTGCTTTGAGACCTGGTTCTACCACATATGCCTAACCGTAAAGCCCATGCTCAGGAGGTTGAGGCAGGAGGATCTCTTCCTAGACAGATAATCTCAGTCACAGAGAATGGGGTAAGATGGAACCATCACTCTGAAAAAAAAATGGCTGCAGGGAGCACTGGTTCACGCCCCTGCAACCCTTCTCATGCTAATAGGCCCTCTTCTCAGTCACCTGTACTGGAGCATCTGCGCAGAGGAGACAGCTCCAGACAGCACCCAGATCTCATTTCAGGGACACACTGGTAATAAACAGAGGCCTCTCTGGACTGAATACAGTACCTGTTGCTGTGTCAGGGGATGGGGCTACACTGGAATGCAGACACATAATTCAGAGGGCAAGGTAAGGGCTTGGAGTGTTTCCTTCCTACAGCCATGCCACAGTAATCTCAGCCACAAGTGATTTTCTTGGTAGTAGAAATTCCCTTCTCCTCCCTCAGGTGCCTCTTCAGGAATTGAGGACAGTAGTAGGTAACAGAGGCTTCTGAGGGAAAGCTACAGAAGGGTCCCTTCCTGGGTCACTTCCCAGTTGGAGCCTCTATGATCTTCCTGTGCCCTGCCCCCTACAGCAGAGGGCAGCTTCCCCAAACACCTCCGGGATGTTCCACAAAATGCTCCCTTCTCCCCAGTGGTGGCCTCTTTCCTTTGGCCCATGACCTGTTTCCAAAAATCCAAGCTGACTTAGCATCCCCTCAGAATATTCTACTTCCTGGTCTGAACAGAGCAACATCAGGGTTAAGGAAGAACAAGGACAGATAACTAAGTTTGCAAAAGGAAAAATCCCGCTGGAAATGAAGACCAGGCGAGCCAGGCCAACCTGTGCTCACAGCGGGCTCGGGAGCAGATGAGCGAGGAGGGAAGAAATCTAGGCGGTCTCCAGAGTAACACCCTTCTCAAGGGAGTCAGTGTACAGATGGGGTGGCCAGTCACCCCGGTAAAGGACTTCAGCCAAGGCACAAAGGGAGACTTCAGGAGAACTGGACTGTCTCAGCGGCACATCTGGGAATTAGGGCATAAGCCAGCACTCTGATCTGTCACCAGCTGACCCTGCGAGGAGCCTGGGATGGTTAGTATCAATTGTCAGTTTGGCAGGATCTATAGTCATCTAGGAGACAAACTTCTGGACAAATTTGTGGAGAGATTTGTAGATTGTTTTAACTGAGTTCAAAAGAACCCTGTTAACTGTGGGAGGCACCATTCCACGGGCTGGGGTCCTGACTAAATGAATGGAAAGGCCAAAGTAAGTTTGGCACCAGCGTTCCTTCTCTCTGGCTCCAGACTGCAGGCACAGAGTGACCCCCCCTCCTCACGCTTCTGCCACAGTGGCAGACCACTTTCAAACTGTGAAGCCAAATAAACCCTTCTCCCTTCATTTCTTTTATTCCGTGGGGAGGGTGATGCAGCCGTGCATGCGGAGGCCAGAGGGTACAGCAGGTGTCTTTTCACTCTCCATGTTATTCTCCGGAGATAGGTTTTCCCACTGAACCACTGCGGCTGGCTGACTAGACCCATCCATTGCCGGGGTTACAAGTTCATGCAGCCATGTCTGCTTTTTGTTTTAATTTAAGTGCTGGAGATTTGAACTCACGGCCTCATACTTGCAATCTTATTCACTGAGCCCCCGCCCCAGGTTCTCTGCAGGTGCTTTGTCAAATTCTTTGTCACAGCAATTAGAAAAGGAATAAATACAGATCCCGTTCACAGCCGAGGTCAACCCATTCTTCACGCATCTCTTTACTCAGCCATAAAACTGCTTTCCCACAATCCTCATGGGGAACCCAGAGCCTTAGTCTCTGGGGGTGGGGGTGGGGGTGGAGCCTGAGCTCTCTGCCTAATTACCAACACCATCACCATCTCAACTGCAAAACAAGTGTGTCCTTCCAGAAGCTCTGCATAATTGAGTGCCTGCTGTAGTCAGACTCCATTTCAAAGTACATCACGCAAAGCCCTCCTCAAGTGCGTCCTCAGACAAAGGTAATCAGCTGCCACTTAGACTTACTATCAATGGGATTTTCACGGTGCCGGAGTGAGTGAGGTCTCATAACCTCCAAGGCTAAGCAGCTTCCCCTGGGCTCTCCACCTCCCCGGGAATCACCAAAGAGAATGAGTTTAGGAAAAGCAAGGGAGATGGCTCAGTCAGTAAAGTGCTTTGCAAGCATGCAGACACAGAGTCAGACCTCGAAACCACATAAAAAGCTGGTTGGCTTGTAATCCCAGAGCTGGCGCGGGAGGTGGGGCGGGGAGCAGAGACTGGTGGATCTCTAGAGCTCCCTGGCCCACCAGCCTAGCTAACTCAGTGATTTCCAGGACGGGTAGAGGCCCTGTCTCAAAAAACAAGGTGGATGACATTTGAAAAATAACGCAGAGATTGTCTTCTGATCTCTACTGGCATGCACCCACAAACAAATACAGAATAAGAGTTGTTATGAATCTACGGAATGTCACAAAGTTGCCTATGCTTCGTTTTTCAGAAAGGACTCACAGGTAGCACCCCAGCTGGATAACAAGCCCAAGACCCAGAACCAGAAGATACCCATAAACTGACATCTGTTCTAGAAGGGGGCGGGGTGGGGGCGTGTGCTGAGACCTCCATCTGAACTCTTTCATCACAGGAGATACCACCACCACCACCACCACCACCACCACCACCAC
>NW_004949202.1:898887-902385 GCF_000317375.1 Microtus ochrogaster
CCCCAGCCCTGCCTGCTCTAAGATCTGCCCATCCCTCTTTCCTCCTACATGTATTGCAATAGCGTTCATGTTACTGAAACTTATAGTTACCGAGCCTCATCTTTATCAGCAAAACTAAAATCTCAAAGATGGTCAACACCTCCCGCTCTGAGCCCCGCCCCTTTCCCCAGAGTACACGCCCCCGATGCAGCTCTGTGGACACAGCAGCTCCCACTCAGGTCCGTGGCTTCTCTCCCTTCTTCCTGAACACTTATCAAGAAGACTAGCTAAGGGATGCAAGCTAGCACCAGAACCAGTCCCAGAGCTCCTCGGGCGTGGGGGATCTCTGAAATCCCAAACATGAAAGACAGAAGCACGGGAGGGTGGATCCCCGTGGATGCTGAAACCAAAACTCCGTGGAATTGACCCGCATTGGGGTCTATTTTTCCTGAACAGAAAAAAAGGAGGGGTAGGAAGTTAAGGACCAGAGTCTGAAAGAGCAGCATGGTGAAGGAGAGGAGGTCTTGGCGAGCCAGAGCTCCGGTCCGGTGCCCACGTCCACCGGGTCCCCACTCACTGCCTGTAGGGGTCGTGGAAGGGCAGTGCCAGCCAGGCGCCGTGCAGCTCGCGCATGAAGTCCAGCATCTCCTCGGGGCTGCCGTCCGCCGACACGAACACCACCTCGAAGGGTGCAGGCCTCCGTGCCTCGCTCACCAGCGCGGTGTAGAAGTCGCAGAGAAGGGGCGTGAAGTCGCGGCTGGGGGCGCACCGGCCCGCTGCAAAGTACAGGGCTACCACCTTGTTCTGCAGCGCGGCCTCCGCCTCCACCACCTCGCCCTCGCGGGTCACCAGGCGCCGCCCGCTCAGCACGTCCACCATAGCCCTGGACCCTGGTTTGTGGAAGACGCCACTAAGAGACAAGTCCCTGAGCTGTGCTGCCACCCGTCTGTGGGCAGAGCACGCAGAACCTCGCGCAGCACCCGGCGCCTTGCAGCCCCGCCTCCCGCGGAGCAGCTCACCTTGAGCCCACGGGAGGAGCTAGCATTCACCACTTATTCCAGAAGCTGCGGCCGCAGCAGTGACAGAAGCAGTCACGCCATCAACCCCTCCTACCTTCTACTCAACCCCATTCTGTCTTGCCTACCCGCGACCCCCTCATCATCCCCTAGCCGGAATAGGCCAGCTGTAGAGAGCCAGGGTCCTTGTGTTCTGCGTGTGTACCTCCATCGCCTACTACTCACTGCGACCTACTCACCGGCGCCCCACATCATCCACCTGAGCCCTCCCCCTGCCTCTCTCCAGCTTGCCCACCTGGGTCCTGTCTCGCTCACCCAGGACCTGTCCAGACACCCATGACTTGTTCAGTTCCGCCATACCCCACCCCACGCAAGCGCCCCATTCCACCCCACCGAGTACACCCCTGTGCTGTTTCGTGGACCCGAGTTCTGTCCCGCCCACCAGCCCCGCCCCACCGCGTCCACAGGAGCCGGGTCCCACCCTTGTGCAAACCGCCCAGCTACATCCTACACCCGCCTACTCCGTCCACTAGGGCTCTGCCATGCCCATTTCCCCCCACCTCTCCAAATACGCCCCTCCCCTCTCCAGAAAAGCCTTACAGCTTTCCAGGCTGCAGCCGGCCACCTCTGACCCGCCCTCCCAAGCCAAAAGGCACGCCCTCTTTGCCTAAGGACACTCCAGTACCGTCTAGAAGGTGCCTCCGAGGAGGGATGAGTTAGGTGAAGGGCTATTCAGCCCCTAGCCGGAATAGGCCAGCTGTAGAGAGCCAGGGCCCTTGTGTTCTGCGTGTGTACCTCCATCGCCTGGAGTTCTGGAAGAAAATTGAGGGCAGGTCTTATGTTGCAGGAGTAGAGCCAGAGTGTTAAAACTGTGCAGGCCCTACGCGGGTCCAGAAGTTTTCTACAGTAAGAGTTCCATCTCCCTGCCAAGCTTGAGGAGGAAGTCTTGTGGGTCAGCATGTACCGGCACACCCAAAACCTCAGGAATCGAGATAAATAACTCCCAAGTGCTGTGTTTTAAAAATTAAACAGTGGGAGCTGGAAAGATGGCTCAGAGTCATTAAGAGAGCTGGCTGACTGCTCTTGTCCTCAGCACCCACACAGTGGCTCACAAACCTCTGTGACTCCAGTTCTAAGGGATTGGAATCTTTTGGCTTTCACAGGCACCAGTCACACATACACACGTGGAGGCGAAGCACTCAGACACATGAAACAAAAATAAAAAGTAATGCAAAACGTTGCAGAAAACCATTAAAACTTAGAAGCAGTTGTAAGAGTCAAAGCTGCATTTTAAGTTTTAATTACTACGCCTTAGAGATCCACGAAACAAAAATACCTCCGATTGACAAGCCCCTTGCCCAAGGACAGACAATTCCTGAAATGCTGGAGGCTGTTGTTTACGGGTGATGACAAGCCACATAATTTCACTCCCTAAACAAGTTTGTTTGGCTCGATCCATTCTGGATGTAAGTGATCAAGTATCACATGTGAAATTGCCTGGCGCGAGTGAGAAGGAAGCATGAAACACGCAACAAACCCGCTTAGGAGTTTATTAGAGGGGACGTGTACAGGCCTGGGAAGTCGGTGTGCAGAGAGGGCTGAAGATGGCGAGTCCAGCTTCTAAAGGCTGCCTAGCACATGTGCACAGGGGGATGACGTAGCTACATCACACGTAGATGACAGAGCTCACGTGCGAGCGAGGGCTTACGTAGCTGCGTCATAAGTAGGTGGTGCATCCATGCCGCACATATTCTTGCCTGAGGGCTTGTCTGCACACGTGGCCCTTCAACCTGGAAGTGCCAGCCATGCTGGTTAGCTAAAATCATAACATTCCACCCTTTTGTTTATTATAAAATTTGGGGAGTTTGGGGGTCTTTAATGGGTTAATGGGGCGTCGTCAGGTCTCTCGTGACTGCTTCCTGCTGATTTTGTGGGCATCGTCAGGTCTCTTGAGGCTGCTTTTTGTTGATTTTGTGGGCGTCGAAGAGTTGAGGTGCTTGACCATGTCCTGTGGTGGCTGATTACTTTTGTGTTTTGGGGGGCTCTGTGGAACTGGCTGGCTCGCAGCTTGGACCTCGCAAGATGCTGTAAAGGCAGAAAATTATGACTGAACAAATTTTAGATCCTGGTGGTTAAGGGAAGAGAGTCCCAAGATGGAAAGAAGATGGAGGTTTGGGGGAGGGTGGAGGGGGGAATTTCCCAGGAGTTTCCAAGACCAGGAATGATAAGGGAAGAATTAAATGATACTTATCCTGGGCAAGTCTGGTCCGTTTAGATAGGTCCAATTGGCTCCCTGGAGCTTTTGAAAAGAAATTTTAGACATATTAAAAGCTTATGAACATATAGCTAGACATCACCCAGATGTGGAGCAGGTTCATCAAGACCCCAGTATTCTTCTGTCCAGGGCATATAGCTAGACATCACCCAGATGTGGAGCGGGTTCGACAAGACCCCAGGATTCTCCCATCCAGGGCATAGAGCTAGACATCACCCAGATGTGGAG
>NW_004949202.1:902485-965621 GCF_000317375.1 Microtus ochrogaster
AGCTAGACATCACCCAGATGTGGAGCGGGTTCGACAAGACCCCAGGATTCTCCCATCCAGGGCATAGAGCTAGACATCACCCAGATGTGGAGGGAGGTCGGCAGGACCCCGGTATTCTCCCGTCCAGGGCATAGCACTAGACAGCACCCAGATGTGGAGGGGTTCGACAAGACCCCAGGATTCTCCCATCCAGGGCGTAGAGCTAGACAGCACCAACCCATTTGTTTCTGGTTCTAGTTGGAAAGGTTTTGTTTCCCATGGAAAGTTTTGCTTGTCTTCTTGGGAAGTTTTGTCTATTTTTCTCAAAAGTTGTGTCTCCCTGTTTTGTTGGAAAGTTTTGTCTTTGTTTTCTGGTGTGATTGTAAGTTTTGTTGCAAGCATGGAGCTGAGACAGAAATAAGTCAGATATTTTTGCTGCTTTTGAGTGGCAGCTGCCAGTGACCACGGGGCTGCATGTATATGGTCGGGGCTCAGAATTTCTCTCTGAGCTCTCTGATCACTGGATTCAGATTAGCAGGAAGGAGTTTGGGTGTCTTTCTGGTGTAGATAATATTAAACTTGTTTCATACTATTCTATTTCATGTGAAGGCTGGATCTAGAGTTGATTTGTGGCTCTTCCTTCACTAAAGCCAAACATATTTATTAATTTTCTTAAACCTTTGCCATCCTTGATTCTGGGCCATTTCCAGGGAACCTGGGTATGGACCTGGCCAGTATTTGATTAAAGCCTGGTTCAAATTTGGCTTTACACAGTGCAGGGGTCTTATTCTCAATCAGGGGTACACGGCGGTGAAGGAAACCAACAGATAGGATCCAAGAATATGCCATTTTGGTACTCCGTTTAATTTTGCATTGGAAGCACTTGGAAAACAGCAAACATAGGAGATTTCCTCTGCACTTCCCCGTAGCTGCCTGGAGGCGGGCTTGCCAAGGGACTGGACTGCCATGAACAGAGACTCATCAACCAGAGAAGATGGACTTTCACAGGCCCCAGACAAACTGACAGAGCCTCCTCAATCTCCAAGGACCTGCTGATCTCCAGCAAGTGAACTGCACCCGCCTTTCCCCCACGGGGGCAGCTCTCATCACACCCACGGGTAGTCACTTTCCTGTTCCCACACCAACAGTTAATAACGTGGTTTTTCTCCCAGGCACCTGCCAAGTGTCAGCTAATTCAGGAGCCACCATGGAATGTCTGTCCAGCCTGAGTCTGGAAGCCTTCAGCTTCTCTCCCCCACCATCGGCCAAGTCACCTACATGAAGGATGGTACTCTACACTGCCTGGGTGCACACCCCGAGGAGTCCCCCGAGGAGCTTCAGTGGGCTGTGTTGAGACTCGGAGGGGTCTTGCCTTTCTATGTAGAAACAAACTTCAAGCCACCAAGATGGCTCCGTGGCTTAAGCTGTTTGTGGTTAAGATCTAAGCCTGACCACCTGAGTTCAACCTGCTGATCTTAGTATAAGGAGCAATCTTACTCCCAAGTTGTCTTCTGGCCGCAGTATGCAAACCATGGCATGCACGGGTGCACACGCACGCACGCGCGCACGCGCACACACACACACACAAATAATAAATAAAATAAAAATTAAAGTTCAGGACTTAAAGAGTCAGAGCCCCAAGCAAAGCTTCAAGTCTACTGATTAGGCAGAAGGACAAACACTTAAGCAAAGTCAAATGCAGGCATGAGGACAAGAACCAACAGCTGTAGACGGGGTCTAGGGGCTTTCAGAGTTACACGGTTGAAAGGTTCTCTATCAACCAAGGTTGAGGGAGAATTTTAAAGTGTTGGTTTTATTTCCTTACAGTAAGATGCTGGGCTTTTGTTGTTGTTTTAGGTTTATTTCCGTCTTATTTGTGTCTCTCTGTTGTACAGGTACCACGAGAAGTCAGAAGAGAGCACTGGCTGTCCCAGAGCCGGAGTTACACAGACAGCTGTGAGCCATGTGGTGCAGGTTTTTGAAAAGGAACTCTAGTCCTCTGCCAGAGCAGGGAGGCCTCTTATCGGCTGAGCCATTTCTCTAAGCCCACAATTTTTTTTTTCTTTAGGTGAAATTATAAGGTGATTCACGAACAGGGAGGTATCCAAGGGGAAAATGTGGTTACTATAAACCTTGAACCAAAACCACTTTTAAAAATCTAAGTAATTTTGCTATTCAAGGTCCCAGAAAGAGACCCGAGCATGTTCACTGGATGGCTTAATCATCCTGCGATATTTTCAGGGAGTGTTCTTTGTGTGTGTAGTTTCTGTGTGGGTGAGTCTCCAGCGAGCTGTGTCAAAACTGGTGACTCAGCCAGACATAGGTGGTGAGGGTATGGGACTCTTACTTCCCACATTTGCCTGTTTCTAGTCTTTCTGTCTGAACTAATCTCCAGATTGCCTTCCAGGCCAGAGAATTAAAAATGAAGCAAGCTGAGGATACTGCTCAGTCGGCAGAGGGCTTGCTTGTCCTACATGCACCGGGCCCCGAGTTTCATCCCATTCTCTTTATAAGCCAGGTATGGTGGCATGTTCCTGTAATCCCAGCACTTGGGAGGTGGAGGCAGCAGGATCAGTTCAAAGTGAGTGAGGCCAGCCTGGGCTTTGTGAGACCTTACTGAGGAAAAAAATGAAGAGGGGGGAGGTATTTTGAACATTGTATGAAAGAGCCAAAGGGAAGAATGTGACTTAATATTCAGTGGCCAGAGGGGTCCAGGCAACAAACTTGAAAGGCTCCCTCTCATCTCAGCACTGAATAAAACAGAAATAGCTGAAGGTCTTTTACTGTTGGCACAGCCTGTCTGGTGTTGGTCACATGGGCTTAGCCAGGGATCTTTGATGCTGTTCCATGATGGTTCGCGGTCTTTCTGGAAATAGGAAGGACACAGACAACTGGAAGGGATTGAGAGGAGCTGTAAGCAATTTACATTTTGCATGCAGAGCCCTGACTTAAGCTAAAGTTCCTGAAGGAGAGGCTGGATGGCAGGGAGGGGACTAGATGAGGACCGAAGTGGGAGCATCCTTCCTAAGGGACAGTATAGCTCAGCTCAGAGACCCATGCGCTGTGGAGAGCCAGGTACTCCAAGCAAAGGAGTTCTTTGGAATGGCAGGATCCTAAAGGAACAGACTCATCCCTCCCCCACTCCCAGGACATCTGCCTTGCCCTGGGCTGGTGTGAGCCCAGAAAGAGCTCGGTCAAGTGTGCCCAGAGAGCTGGACAATTCAGATACAGTCCCACTTCTTAAGGTCACGGCTGACTAGACTACTCCAAGGCAGCCAGTCTTGAAGGGGACCTTCCTGAGACGGGCCCAGCGACACACTGCTGTGATCTGCTCCATTCCCATCTTCCCTCTCCGCTAATGTGGGAGTAGGAGTCAGGATAAGTCAGTTCACAAACTTCTGCCAGGCTTTACCTATCCTGCAGGATGGCAGGGAATGGTTTGACGCCGGCATGACTCTCACCTCTCATCCTGCCACTGAGCTCTCATTGTTTCTAAGCAATTTTATGGTCAAGACTGAAAAGTATACAAACAGAAAATAGTTAATTTATTCTGCTATTTCCAATCTCAAAACCTAAGGTATTTAAAATTCAGACCTAAAATTACAGGTTTATCAAATTTTTTTTGTCTTCTGAATGACTTCTGTATTTTGTTTTCTTCCCCACCGAAGGTTCTGACTACGCTTTTCTCCAGGTATGTTTCCTGGCAAGTCTAATAAAACTAAGTAGGAACTGAGATTTGTGATTTTGTCATTAGGATCCATTTGGCTGATGATCAAAACAGTGTTTATGAGAAAGCTTGGTAGTCTACATCCTCAAAGTCATCTCTCTTGGCCTCTTATTGACTCCTGTCTCTATGGGTAGGCTTTGCTATTTAGCTTAATAGCTGCAAGTAAGTATATATGAGGATTTTTAAATTATGTTCTCTGCACTGAGTTTTGATGACTATTTTTTTCTAGAGAGCATAAAATTGTTGATAATAATCTCCTATTAAAACACTTTAGCCATGATTGGACCCCCTTCTTAAATTGTTTCTGTATTCCTTTAGAATTATGGGTGAGAGAGGATGACGGCAGGTGCCAGGAGCGGCCAGGGTCCTATGAGACACCTGGTGATGGCGCTGGGAAACCAAACTCGGTTCCTGTACAACACCACGAGCTGTTACCCACTAGCCATTCCTCCAGCCCCACACTCTTCCCCACTGCAGCAGCTGGGGATTAAACCCGGATCCCAGAGGTGAGGGAGCCGCCTACCCTGAGGTCCTTGGTGTGCCGAGCAGACTGTTCAGCCTCCACAGTCCTTGGGTGCCACCGCGTCTGCCTGTGGCCTCTTGTTATCAACCTAGCCTGGCTTTCATTAAGACCTGTGCCAGTCCACAGTGTCTTTCTGCTCTTTGGGGCTTAAGGTCTTGTGTTCCTATTGAAAGTTATAGACCATAAATCTTGATGAAAATATTTGCTAAAATCAAGGTATAAAATCAGCTTTTGTCACTGATTTTTCTTTTAGCAGCGTATCAAAGAACACCTTTTCAAAAGGCTGAACTTTAAAGGTTGGGTAGCTTTTATGACCAATTCCTGTAACAGACACAGAGGACTTGAGAAGCATTCTACCTCATGGTGGCTGACTCTTCTGGGTTGGCTGCTTTGAACTTGTGTCTTGAAATATGACCTTGGTTCCATCAGTTTGATGACAGGCCACAGCTTCCACAGGGATAAAAACTGTTGACCTGCTGTCAGGCTTGTATAGCAAGAGCCTCTCCTGTCCAGTCACCAGTCAGCTGTAGACCCCCTTCTAACTTTTCCAGGGCTCATCACAGATGCTCGTTCTCACCAAACGTGCTCCCCTTTCCAGCTCAGCCAGGCCTTCTGCTCCTTCACATATTTAATAGACATTAGCGGATTTTCTAAATAGTTTTCAAATGTTAAATATATCTCACTTGATTGTATGTATACCTTAGCCTTTCTCTAAGCCATTGCTCATGGTTTTACCTCCACTATTCCTAGGGATATTGGCCTACAGTTTTGTTTTGTTTTTTTAAATAATGTTTTGTTTGGATTTGGTATAACTGGCTTCATAGAACCAAGAAATGTATTCAGTTCTCATTAATGAACCATCTGAGGTAAATTTGTAATTCTTTATTCTTCCTGCCAGTTCTAGACAGGCCAGACCAAAAGGAACTAGACAGAGTCGTCCTGTCAATAGACCTGAAGCCCTTTCTTTCCAGTCCTCTCCATCTTCCAGAAACTCATCAAGAAGGAGTTCTGCAAACACTGTTTCCCTGGGATGTCTAACCTGGGTATCTGACAGGACAAATGCATCAAGACCCAAGAGGACAACCCCCAACCATCAGGTCTGTAGCTGATCCTGACTCAGGTCAGGTCTAAGCCACCACACTTCTTTCTCCAGTGTAAAGAAAATATGAAAACAGCCTTGGTTCTCTGAAGTCCCTATAACGGCTTTCCCCCTCAGGATGTATTAACCTTTTTGCAGTGAGTTTCAGATCAAGCTGGCATCTCCACAAGTGGGAGCGCTAAGAAGGACGAGGCTAAGCAGGGTAGTGCATCAGAATCCCTGTACAAAGGAGAGGCCGAGGCAGGGTGGGATAGAGGGAGAACCTACATCCAAAAGCAGGTAGTGGTGTTCACTTGAATATGGCACCCAGCCAAACACACACCCCGGCACTTCATTCTTCTGACCCACTTGGACACAGTAAAACCAGAGTGGTTTTAAAGGATAAGGAAACACGCGCCAGCAAGCTAGCTTGGTGGATGAAACTGCTTGCCACACACACATGAAGACCTGAGTGAGGAACCCTAAAACCTATGAAAGCTGGGTGCCGCTGGGTGCCGCTGGGTGCGGTAGTGGACGGCACATCTGTAATCTGTGCTGGGGGAATGCAGATGGGTGGGTCCCAGAAGCTTGCTGCCAACCAGCCTAAGAAAACAATAAATTCTACATTTAGTGAGATGATATATCAAAAAACAAAGATGGACAGTAAAGTGGGTTAAGTGAGAATGTCCCCCATAGACTCTAACATATGAATACTTACTCTAGTCAGTGACACTGTGTGGGTAAGTTTAAGAGGTGTGGCCTTGCTGGATGAAGTATGTCAATTGGGGGGGGGGGGCCTTTGAGGTTTAAAACACACGCCCAATTCCAACTTACCCCTCCTCTTTGCTTGTGGTTCAAGATATAAACCTTGTTAGTTCAGTTGCCATGCCTACCTGCTGCCGCCCCACCATGATGTGATGGACTCTTAAGTCTGGAACCCTAAGCCCAAATAAAGCCCCTCCTTCTACAGGCTGCCTTCACTTTATCACAGCGACAGGAACAGAGCACTGTCGGGAATGCTTGAAAGGCAGCAGTGCCGAGAGCTATGTGGGCTCTGGAGGCCTGGCTCAAGAGGTTTCAGATGGGGGGGGGGGGCGCGGACACACACAACATTAGCAACAGGCTGAGACCACTCTTGTAATATTTAGGCAAAGAAAGTGGCTTCTTTCTGCCTGTGTCCTGAGAACACGCCCAAGGCTAAATTTAAAAGTAACGGAGTAACCTTTTTGGTGGAGAAGAGCTCAAGACAGCCTCATATTGACCGTCACGTGGTTATTGGTAATCATCCTTATGCAAATCTATAATGAAAAATAGCAAACGGGACAGAAAAAGAAAACGTAAAATGAACAGACCAAGGAGAAAAAGTCCACCAGAAATTTAATGCTGCACTGAGGTTTGTGCTGAAGGACGTAAGGGATTAAGATGCCCAACATGTGACAGCAGCTGTGGCTCAGTGGGCAGAGTGCTTGCCATCACATCCCTGGTTTGAGTATCAACAACATAGAAACCTGGCGTACTGGTGCACATTTGGGGTCCCAGCACTAAAGAGGTGAAGGCAAGAGGATCAAGGTTGTCCTTAGCAATATATTTGTGTTCAAAGCCAGACTGGAATATATCAGACATTGACTGTCTCAAAAGAACAAACAAAGTCCCCTCAAATCGTGTAAGAAACAATCTCAGAAGCCATTGCTGCTCACTGCCTCTGAGGAAAAATGGTGCTACGCTTTGTCAGTTCACATTTATCTGTGGGACAAAAAGTAATCTTCAACATTCAAGTTGAAAATTCACAATGGAGACCTAGTAAGAATAGCCGTATTTATTTTGTTCCATTAAAGTTTTTTTAATTTTTAATAATTTATTTTAGTGCACTGGTGTAAGATGTCAGAGTTCCTGCAACTGGAGGTACAGACAGTTCTGAGCTTCTCTATGTGAGTCCTGAGAACTGAATCCACGTCCTCTAGAAAAGCCCATTAAGATTTTAAGTGAATAAAACTACTTGCACATGCCTGACCTTTGGGAGAGATCACTAGTACGGGATGCAGCTCAGTTGGCAGGGCACCTGGATGTGCTGGCAACACTCGTATTCCACCACAGGTATTCCACCACAGGCGGTAGTTCGAGGTCGTCTGAGAATTGGAGGTGAGGGATAGGGGTATACAAAATGAAAAGGAGAGAATGAATAAACCAAAGCAGCAAACAAAACAGTTTTAGCATCTGAAAAGCACTGAAGTCACACAGGGAGACCATCAAGATGGCTCAGTGGGAAGGTCCTGGCTGACAAATCTGACACCTGACTTCAGTGTGAGGTCAGAACTAACTCCCACAAGCTGTCCTCCGACATGCACATGGCTGCTGAAGACTTGGAGGACATTAACATCTGAAACTCTACCCTAAGCAAGTCTCAACAGTTCCAGCTGTGTTTTCTAAACCATGAAACTGTTAATCCTCCTGAGAGGCAATCTACTGTCTTCTCTTGCAAGGACCAAACATCTGCTGCTGCTGCTGCTGCTGCTGCTGCTGTTGCTGCTACCTGCATACATGGTTCACATGACCAAGCCCCAGGGGAAGAATATGGCAGTTTTGGGGCTGGAGAGATGGCTCAGAGGTTAAGAGCACTGCCTGCTCTTCCAAAGGTCCTGAGTTCAGTTCCCAGCAACCACATGGTGGCTCACAACCATCTGTAATGGGGTCTGGTGCCCTCTTCTGGCCTGCAGACATACACACAGACAAAATATTGTATACATAATAAATAAATAAATTAAAAAAAAAGAATATGGCAGTTTTACAATTACACCTCAGAATTTTAAAATTAAAAAAAAAATTAAGCACTTGAGGTATCCATTAAACTAGAAAGAGACTGCAACAAAGCGGCTAGTTTTCCAGTTGGGAGGAGGAGAAGAGCCACAACAAATGCATACCATCGATGTTCAGCCATCAGCGTCCAATCTAAGGTAAATGCTGACTCAGGATTTTCTTCTAGGAGCTTCTAGGAGCACAAACTTTCAAACCTCTGCGAGGATGAGCTATTTGGAACCTACCAGAGGGCTGACACAATGGATCAAGGGGGATGCCGTGCTCTTGTGCCACACCTGGAGGAAAGCGGCTCTCCTCTAGAGGTCAGAATGCCACTCTGAAAGGCTTCGGCCTCTAGCCAGGTGCCCCCACTGTCAGCTTCCACAACTACCTGTGGCACAAGAGTACCTCCCCTTCCCCCACTAAAAACAAAACTAAAGGACAGGTTCCTGGTAAAGAGCACACACCCAGAGTTAACACAGCACCAAGACAAAGAAAAACTGCAAGAACAAGCTGCAGGTGCTGTCCCTCTTCCTGGCTGTCCCAGTGAATGCCAAACCTTACAAAGTCCAAATTCAGGGCAAGAAATTTCAATGTTATTTTGCAGGTTTGAATCTGTATATGAAGACAATTCAGAAGGCTGCACCCCAATCCTGAGTCATCAGCAAAGTTGTCTATGTGAATTTCGAGGTTTAATGATAGCCCCCAACCCTTTCTCATCAGTTCCAATGCATAAACAGAACTCTAAAGTCATGTATACAATGGGCCACTCTTACTCTAATGGACTTTGGGTAGTTCATGCAGTACCTAAAACCTACTTCTCTGAGGAAGAACAAAGTGAAAGGAGCTATGACATTTCAATACTCAGCTGAGCAAGCCTACTCAACTATTGTGACAGCCAACGTATGTGAGGACATGCAGGTAGCGGATTGTTCACGCTGGGCTGGCAGGGACAATGATATCTCACTCGACTAAGTAGAAAACACATCATTTTAAGGCAATCTTAGGTGTCGAGGAAATATCAGACCCACCTGCTACATGGTTTACTAAATCCAGTCTTCAAAGGCAGCTGTCAATCTGGAATGGCTGCTTCTCTAAAACATTGCAGGCTGGAAACTGGTGTAGGACATAGGACAAACCACTCAGCATAAAAATTAGTACAAGAAGGCAAAGCCTGGGCCTAAGAAATTCACTTCTAATTATACGATATAAAAACAACACTGGACTAGGTATGGCGGTACATGCCTGCAATTACAGAACTCAGGAGGTGGAAGCAGGGGGATTAGGAGTTTGGGACCAACCTGGGCTACATGAGAGTGTCAAAGGGGGGGTGGGGCTGGAGAGATAATTTGGTCTGGAAAGTGTCTGGCACAGGACTTCAGTCTGGATTTCCAGAACACATGGCCGGCTATGTGACTGCAAAGCTCTTCTGTTTCAAACAGAACATGAAATCAAGATACACCCGATTCCTACCTCCAGGTGCACCCCCACTAACAAGTACACACAGAACACACACAAACCAAACTGAAGAACAAGTACATACAGAATACACACCCGGAGAGCAAACGGATAAAAAGCAACTTTGGAACAAGTTCTTAATAATATAGAAAAACAAAGGCCTGGATTCTAGAGACCAAGACAATTTTAAATTAAGTTCAAAATACTTTTTTGCCAGGGTGGTGGTGACTCATACCTTTAAGCTCCGCATCTAGGAAGACAGTCATGAATTTAAGGCCAGCCTGGGCTAAAGCAAATCTTTGCCTCAAAATACAGACATACACATATGCATCAATTCATGTGTCTACAAAAAGACGCTTTAGAGGGTATCATACTACTGATGACTGAAGTGGTTGGCATTGAGAGAGAGCTAGACAAAACAGGCTAAGTCTGCACGCCCCTAAAATCCTGACACAGCCCCCATGCCTGTCCTGCCTTCCTCTGCAAAGGAGGAAGGAAGGGACTACTGGTAACGAAATGACAAAACAATCAGCGAGGCCCTTTCTAAGGATCCATTCAAGTCTTAGTGGCAAATGATTTCACCACCAGGTTTTAGCTGCACCAAGAGAAGAAGGGAGAAACAAGACTCCAAGTTTCCCACAGAGTCACAGTTTACTCAAACACAGACGTGATTTTCACTGCCCATCGGTACTCAACCTGCAGACTAAACTGTTCCTTTTTCCAGAAAACATTTACTGAGTTGCACCTTCAGTACACATCAGTGAGCCATGTGCCTTCAGCAAGGAAAGTTATGACAGCCAGACTGAATCCCAAAGCCCATTCCTTTCTCTCACTGCCGTTCCCCCACCCAAGAGCCTGGCAGGCCTGACCCTCAGCCACGCAGTAAGCACTGTGGCCATGGCAGCACCAACTCCTGAAGCCACCAAGTACCAACTATTCTAACAGCAGAGGAATGCATGGATTTCCCCAACCAAGCCTTAAACACGAGTTACGTTTGTCAGAATTAGTAAGAGACATTAAAAAAAAAACCTATTTAAGAACATTATTAATTCTCTACTTGGTATGAATTAAAATTACCAAGAGACAGACACAGGTAATAAAGGCATCTTGTACTATCAAGTCTCACTGACTGGTATTTAAATATGAATGAAAGCACTATAGTCAGTAACCAAAGGATGGGGAGGTTAGAAAATATTCAAGACACATTACTGAGTTCTATGTATAGTAAATGTTTTAAGTTTAAAGTCACAATTAACTAACATTTCTCATTAATATCACTTAGGTGCACGGAATGCTGACAACTCTTCCTTCCACTGACTGGACTACTGTCACTGTTTGAGCAAACGCACATTCCCTTCTGTTGCTGTCAAGCCTGACATTGCCATGTGTGGAAACGCCATCTGACTTCAGAAAGAGATTCAACACAGCAGCACAAAGTTCAGTCAGAAGTTGCACATAAAGGGTTTATTTTGAATGTTTTAAGGAAGGATAGAGTTACATCATAATTATAAAAATTACTTACAGAATTAACAGTTGTACTGTGTATACTTCTAAATGCAGAGAACAGGGAACTGTCTACACGTTGTATAAAATAAAGTTAAAATTAAAAATGAATTCAAGCTCAAAAAAATGAGGTCATTTATCTAGTTTTAAACGTGAACACGAAGACCTCTGAACTCTACTCATTCATCCGAACTGCACCAATGAAGGAGAATACACAGAGTGCAGCATTCCCAAGGACACAGACATTTCAACCATGATTATTTTGAGTAATTTTTCCTGTGTCATCTTTGGAGGACTCTCCTCTCTTGGACAATCAGCGTAAGTGTTTTCAGGCACTACAATCTGTGACAATCAGCGCAGTCTTCTTTCTAATGGGTCAACAGTGTTCAGAGATTCAGGCCCAATGCACTTCCGGGTTTGGCACATAAAACAAGAAAAGAAATGAAATCTGGCTTAGAAGCAACTGTGATTTTTAGAGCGTGCACAGTCCCTTCGAATGCTGTGTGACATATACAACTGGAATAACCTTCTGTCGGCGCTACGACTGCTTCACCAGTGCGTCTTTACCCTACAACCACTACAACAGCACAGTAAGCAAATATACAGGAAACCAAAAGCAAATCCAAAGAAAGAAAGAAAGAAAGAACCTAAGTCTCTTTAACATGCAATTTTACTTAGTTACATTGAACATTCTACTTAGAAGAGAGCATGCAAAAAAGGATGGTCTGCTTTAAGGTTCTTCTCTGAAGTTTACGTGGCAGCCTGACGTCACATACGCACGCACACACGATACGATACTAGAGCAGGTAAGTGAGGAAGGCCAATAAATTTTATACACAGATTCACGCCTTGTGTTGCCACAAGCCCCATAATTTTGGAAATTAATGTTGAACTCCTAAATGAGGAATCAACATTCAGATACCAGAACAATGCAAGCAATGCATGCAGATCTGAACTGTGAGCCTAAGGGAAGCCCGAGGTGGCAGGCTCAGGAGGAGAGTGGTGGAAGCCACCAAAAGAAAAGAGTGGGGGAGGGATGGAAAAACAATAAAAATACAAACAAACAAAAACCTTCCCCTTCCCCCAGCCTCACGTAAAGGCAATAAATAGAATAGTGATCCAAGTTATCACCATCATCATGTTGTATTCCTCTGGACCAGGAGTTCATGGGTAACCAAACTAGTGTGGGCTGCTGGCAGAAAACCACAATGCAATCATCAGATAATGGCAGACACGTCTAAACAGATCCAGCCCTCGGGACATTTCGAAATGAACATTCCTTTCCAGTCACCATGCTATGTTCTGCACTGTCAGTCCATGCAGGACACACTTGCCCACTTGTGGCACAGATGTCAGTATGCGCCCTAGGAGTCAGACTCAGCTCAGATTTACATGCCCGACGACACCCGGTCACATACGCTAGAAGCACTGAAGACTAGGGTATATCACACTGCATTAAGAAGCTTGTCCCTGGGTCCCTTTGGGAAAACACTGAGCACAGGGTGATTGCAGCCAGGGACAGAACTGAGGTACTGTGTTCACATGGTGAGCAGTTGTGACCATCCAGAAGCATGAGGTTGTTAGCCTCTGTGAAGACTACATGGGTATCTAGTAACCATGCTCCTTGAATCATGGAATGATTTCTTACATCAGGAAGAGCCCCACCAAGGTAGCAGACCTACACTAGGCCAAAGCTCTGGTGTGTGCTTGACAGTATCCACATCTGTCCAGGCACAGAAAGGATTTTCAATCTCTACAAGAGACTGGTTTTACAAATCATCTTTCTCCCAGCTGACAGGTCACCGGGGATCTTCCAAAACAAGCGAGACCAAGCAGATGTTAGGTGAGTCAATCAACCACATTTTCAGTTCCATCTCAGCTTCAAACAACCTTACAGAACAAATCACAAATGCACCCAGTGGCCAAGAGCTGCTATTCACCCACAAGCCAGCTAGCATGACAGCCTTCCACCATAACATATAATGCACATGCAAAGCCCAGGGCCACAGAGGGAATAAACCCGCATGAACAGCACACCTGGAGCAAGAACAGACACCGTCACAACAGGGTCAAGGCAAGAAGCCATATTTGCCCAACATTCACTGTAGAGGGGTGGGAAGGGCCAGGAGGAAGAAGAGCAGGAAGGGAAGGGGAGAAGAGGCCTTCTGACCACAATCATATATCAACAGTAACAATAATAAAAACTAAAAAGCCCCAGAGAACTTAGCAGAAGGCAACAGTGCCATACTTTAAAACTCACATTTCTAATACCAATGTACTGTTTTTGTAGGAATTTACCACATATACAAACCACTGTTATAGTGTTGCCTTCTAAATCCATGTACTAAAATCCTGACGACTGGAAGCATACAAATAGACCAATGTGCCGTCCATAAGCACATTGACATTGTTCCATGTGAACCAAGGACCTGGGCTTTATTTTAAAAGTACTTATGATTAAAGAGTAACAACAGCAATAATAATTATAATAATAATAATAAAGGAAACAAGAAACAAACGAAACATAGAAAACAAAGCTTCGAATTGAAGGCAGCCTTTTACCCAGATTTCTTAACAGTTTACTAAATTCTACTGTGGGTTGTTGACGGTTTATGGCTAATTTATACCTGGACTCATAGCTAAAAGCCTCCAGATTAAAATGGTACTCTGAATTCTGACCTTTGAAACAACCTAATGTCCCTTGTGTGCTTTCCGTGCCCAAATTTAATTTTAAACAAAGCCATATTATAAATACGACTGACTTGGGTCAAGCACTCCTGTTGAACTGGAGAAAACATTATCACCCCCCTCCCACTCCACAAGGAAAGGAGTGCCAGCGGTGAGTGCCTGTGTGTGTGTATAATATATACATAGGCACACAGATGCAGATCTAGACAGGTAGCTATAGATACATAATCTCTCAAAAAAGGCAGTAACAAAAATAACAAACTATGCTTGCATTGTGGCAGCAGAATAAGACAGTGTGTCAAAGTGATGGGGAAAATGGTTACAACTTATCCAGATTTAAATGACTATAATACTAGCTTAACTTTTACCACCTTGCTTGTAACCCCCAACAGACAGCCTTCTTGTAAGGGGGAGGACCCCCCTCACACAGATGCCTTGAAGAGGGAGGACTCCCCTCACAGATGCTCTGAAGAGGGAGGACACCCCTCATAGATGCCTTGTGTTCGAATCAGTCTGCACTATTCAGAACAACACCAGCTCTGCTGGTGGAGATTGTGGGTTCGCAGGGACATCTAAGCTTTCATTAAACTGGAAAGCAATCAAGTCTTTATGTCTACAAATTATACATTTAATAGTTCCACAAATTTGGCAAAGCTTGTGATGACATCTAGGACGTTTTCACCAAATCGTAGACGTAAATATGGAAGTCATCATCAAACTTGATGAAATAGACAGAGGGTTTGGCCTCTACTTGGTGGATGACCATGCCAGTCCTTTTCGAGCCATCTTCTTTGGCATATTCCACTTGCTTGCCTACCAGGCTGTCCACAACTTCTCCTGGCTCCCTTTCTGCTGGAGGCGAATCATCTGTATTTAAAAGAAAAAAAAAATAAGTCAATATTTAGATATATCACTACTACATTTAGCAACAAATATAAAGACTTAAGATATCCCGAGTTCATCACGATCTGGTCAACACTTTCTTAAAGGGTCACTCTGTAAATATTTCAGGCACATGGCCAACGTCCCAATTAGGCATCTATGGGAACGCACCAAAATGGCCAAGGCAGTCCAGAAATTGATAGCTGAGATGTACTTTAGCAAAACACCACTCATACGGTTTACTGAACCTCATCCAGACAGATATATGATTTTAAAATTATAACCCAAACTCCTTGGGATCAAATTAAATTATAACTGCAATTTTCTAAAATTAAGCTTAAATGGCTTTGAAATAGACTTTCCTACAGAGCTTCCTGAGAACATGCTGCTCGCTTAAAATGTTGAGGCATCACTGGGGTTTACCTGTGAGTCTGAAAGCTCCTTCTCCTCAACTTCAATGCATTCTAACCATCTTCCACGCAGTTTCAGAATAATAGAAGAAATAAAATCTCCACACTTTACAAGCAAGCACTAGGTGAACTCCACCCAGACCAGGAAAACAGAACAACAGATCTCTGAGGACGGCCCAGGTACCTGTACCATCCATCCACAAGAGCCTCAGGTTGCAAGTTACCTCTGGGAAAACACAGAATGACAACAAGCCACCACTAACCAAAACAAAACAAAGTGGGGTGGGGACACAAAGCAGTCACTAGACATTTTAAAGCACTCCTTAGAGGTTCAGAGAAGAGCCACGCTTTTAGAGAAGCAGATGGGCTTCAGGCTGGCCAGATCTCAGGTGAGCAAACAGTCTCTGTGACCTCGGCATGACTGAGGTACAGAAGTCTACTAGCACAGCTTCCTAGTGTGGTGCATGTAGCATGTCTACATTAACATCTGCCCTCCAACTACAGCAAGCCGCTAACTCAATGACTATCTGAGACCCACCACAGTTGATTCTGGTACAAATACACAATATAAACTAAACCCTGCACATGATCAGTTCTTTTAAAGCAGAGTGAAAAAAGAAGTACCTTCTCCTCAAAACTTCCTTTCCTGCAGGCGGCACTGCTCTTTATCACCTCACACTTCCACAGAAACTTCCAAGTTTACCAAGGGATTCCAAAAGCATGATCCAGCTGATTTGACAGGAGCTCCGAGGGTCTACACTTCTACTGAAGCTTACTTAGCCAGCAAAGGGACCGGATTCAAACCACAGGGACATGGCTGCTTCAGAGTTTACCAGAACATCAGTACTATTCTAACAGGAGATAAACCTCCACACAACTGACAAGAAACGAAGAAGCTTGGGAAGGCACGAGAAGATCAAGAAGTGGCTGGAAAAGTTGTAGCGTTATGTGTGAAGGCCTTGCACGTCTATTCTTAGCACAACAGCACTTGTTTTGATGGATCTTCCTCTACAGTTGGAGAATGCTTTTAAAGAACACTCTTCAGAACATAAATCCTGGAGTATACAAATAATTTTCTTTGTAAAAATGAACAAACTTTAATAAAAAATTAAGTAGTCATTCCAGACCAGATAAGCATATCAGTAAGTTCCTTAACTAACTTCTTCATAGAAAAACTACTTTTAAAAAGAAATTGAGATGACCATCATAACAGTGTTTGCTAACCACAATGTCTCAGGCCACGCACGGGTCCAAGTGTCTGAGGAAACAGTTCTTTCAGAAAAGGTTCAGCCTGATGTAGATGGAGGTTTATGCCTGCAATCCTAGCTCTCAGGAGGCTGGGATAGAGAATCTTGAGTTTGAGGTCTAATAGCAAGACACTGTTTCAAAACAAAACAAAAACTAATTAATAAATAAACAGGATTATCCAAAAATCACATTAAGAAAACAATTCCACTTATAGTAACTTAAAAAAATTTCTTAGTGGCAAAAGAAAGGAAATGTTTAGACTCTGAAAATTATAAAACTTGCTTGAAAACCATCACAAAGCTCAAAGTTTTAAAAAGCATCCTCACTTGCAGACTGAAAGACTTGCTACTATTTATGAACATGAGAGGGCAGTATATTCTGCAGACCGACAACACCGATGTCATCAGCACCCCAACAGAATTCTTTATCAAAATTACCAAACTGATCTTAAAATTCATATGCAACTGCAAGATACCAAGAACAGCCAGGACAGTCCTAAGAAGCAGTAGAGAGGGATCTCGTACTTCTGATGTCAATACTTACTACAAAGCAATGCAATGAAGACAGTATGGGATCTGCAAGGACAGACATAGAAACGGGAGAACAGAACTGGGGTCCAGACACATTCACGTATCCACAGCCAAATGATTTTCAACAAGGTGCCAAAACCATTCTATGGAGGAAAGAATAGTCTTTTCAACAAGCAGAGCTAAGTCCAAGGGAAGCTACATGAAAAAGAATGAGTTGAACTCTTACACCCTCACTTCATGCTATACCACATTTTAATAATAATAAAAATCCAATTACAAAATTTGCAATGTTTAAGACACCAAAAGCACAATTAACAAAAGAAACAGATGAACTGGACCTGAAAGTTAAAAACTTGGGTATCAAAGATCAATCAAAGAAGTGAAAAGAGAGATGAAATGGCAATGCACACCTGTAATCCTAGCACCCCAGGGGCTAATGCAGGAAGATGGAGAGTTTGAGGCCTGTCTGGACTGTATGGCAAAGTGCAGGCCAGCCTAAGCGACATAGCAAGACTCTGTTGCAACTCTGGGGGACATTGCCAAGTGAAAAGAGAGCCCACAGAAGAACATAATAAATCTGATTTCTAATAAAAGACTAGTATCTAGAATGCTGACTCTGAACAATCATATCACCAGAGATACACAAATGTACAGTAAGCACACAAAAATCCCTGTGACATCAGTAGTCACCAGGGAAACAAAGCAAAGCACCCAGGAGACTACTTCATCCTCACTAGAGGAACTATTAGGATGAATTTTAAAGACAAGAGAGTGCTGGTGAGAACATGAGGAGAGTAGATCCTCACCCACTGCTGAAGGCAATGTGAAGGACACAATAAACAATGAAACCTGGAGTTGCCACTAAGACCCAGCAATTCCACTTCAAAATCCCACAGAGATTCTCAGATGCAAATGTTTATAAAACACCAATATCCATAGAAACCAAAACATAGTAACAACCCAAATATGAATCAACAGCTAAACAAATGAAATAGGGTATACTCCATATAATAATTTATACTTGAACACTATTTATAAAGGATGAAATCCTAAAGCATGGTCCAACACAAGGAAACCCTGGAATCATGTGAAACAAAAAAAACTAAGCCACAAAAGGTCCCATAAAATCCATTCCCGTGGAGTCCACAACAAGAAAATGTATCCAGAAAGTCAACGTATCCACAGCTGCTTAGGTTGTGAGTAAAGATAGGGAGACGAGAAATAAAAAAAGCTGAACACAGTGGAAACAGGGCGATCAGGAATTCAAGGTCATCTTCAACTAAGCAGAAAAATCAAGATGTGCCTCTCAAAAGGTGGGGTGTGGTGACGGGCGGTGAGCAGTGTGGCCTTTCTGATGGAGCAGTGTTCTGAAGCTCAGGGAACACACACATCTGTGACCACACTAAAAAGCACTGCATTGACTTCAGGGCACAAAAAAATGACAGCAAAATGAAAACTGCTCTGTCTAAAGCAAAACCTGCCTGGGCACAGGGATGCATTCTTGTTAGTCCCAGCATTCTGGAGCCTGAGGCAGGAGGACCGAGTTTAAGGCCAGTTTGAGTTATAAAGTAAGTTCTGGGTCAACTTCTGCTACATGAGACTTTCTCAAAGAACAAAAACCAAGCTTCCAAAACCAGGTCACCCCACATTAGCTCCACCATTCTCACTTTGTCTGTGATCTAGCTGCTACGGAAAGTTCCCTCCCCGGTTCAGTTCTGTTTTGTTGTGTGCTAGGAATTCAACTCAGAGCCTCATTCATGCTTGGCAAGCCCCATCTGTAGCACTGAGTTAAGCCTCCAATTAAGTTTTCTGAAACTACTATTCTCTGAAGTCCAATATTCAGATTAAATTATCACTGTAGATGACCAGCTGCAAAATAAATCAGGAAGAAGTAGGAAAAGCCAGACTGACAGTGAGAAAACAGCTGCTATCTATAAACAATGGAATGGATTTACCTGATCCGCTACATGGTCACATACTTTCCACTAATAAAAAATCCCATTGTAGTATTTCTAAAAATTTTTAAATAACCTTTCCAAAAGACTTAGCATTTTTATCATCTAAAACTCACAAGGAAAAGTTTGTACACACAAAAAAACACACCTGCAAACCCATTACTCAAATACTTTAGCTAACTATTAATTCCTTTCAAATCACCAAACCCAAAAGTTGCTGATGTGGCCAACTTACTAGAATCAGGCATGATGCGGAGATCGCCTTCTTTGTAATCATCTAGGAGCTGGTACATGTACAAGACAGGGTCTTTCTCATAGGTGATGTAAAACCATGTGTTCATGACAGGTGCCCGTGCCAAGACCATCCCCCTCCACTCATCTTTAGAGCCATCCTCTGTCTCAAACATGTGCTCCACTGCTTTGCCAATCATTGTGTCCGCTAAGTGTGCGTCGCTGATCCGAGATGTGGCTGGAATTAAAAGAGCAAAACACTTGAGCAAGTGTTTACTAACAGAGACAAGCTTTCCCCATGCAAATCATTAGTGAACATGAGCATGGCCAAGAGATCTAAGCAGCTACCAAACAAAAAGGCAGGGCTGGCACACATGTGGACTAAACAGGAAGAAATCTGGCCTAAGGTGAACAACAATCTGTTTTGTTCTTATTTTTAGATTTAGTTCCTCAGTATTACACCTAAACCACAGGTCTTAAGTAGTTTTTGTTACTGCTTATTTTGCAGTTACCTGAAGCTATGAGTTAGTATCCGATTCACAGATAGAAAGAGCAGAGTTCCCACACAGCACATGGTGCTGACCCTTTCTTAGTAACATTTGATGAAGTCCTCTGAACTCTCCATAAGTCCATCCACCCTCACATAAATAGCATAAATTAATAACTTTGTTATTCTCTTAAAAGAAACAGGGAGTTCGCTTATCACTTTATTTTCATGTTCTGTAGTTATTTACTTTTATGCCTACAATCTAATCTCCATAGTAACCAGAGTGAACACTGCACTATCTAGAGAAAACTGTCATTTATCATTTAAAATGTTCTCACCTTGTTGGCATCCTTCAGCCCCTAAGTCCATCCTCTCTTCGAAGCATACCCCATCTACCCAGACAAACTTTCTTCCTTCTTCGGGGGACAGGCTATTTCCACAAGGTCTCTAGAGCTCAACAGGACAACCAGGGGCAAATGGCACCACCAGCCTCATCATGTGTTGTTCTGTTCTTATTTAACAGTCCTCATTGCCTAAAGCTGTCTTACTTTATGGATTTGCTGACATTGTAGGTATCTGGACACTGCGATGAAGCAGAGGCTCGCTCCCTGTTTCTAGCACTTAGCAGTTTCAGACTGCCTGTGTGGTATTATGAGATAGCCCATTTGTGTGTGTGTGTGTGTGTGTGTGTGTAAAAGTGCCAGGCTTTCTGTTTGCGTGCTGTTTTTAATACTAGACAGGTTATAAGGGGTCCTATTGACATTAAGGTCTCACCAGTCCTCACATTCTAGACAACTGTCTTTCAAAATAATCAGATCTTCTCTCTAGTCACTTATTCACTTATCCAGTTTCTCTATTAAAATCAAAAGGAAAAGAAATTCAGATTTTCTAGCTAGGCAAGTATACTGCTACTCAATTTAATTAGGACACACACACAACCTGTTCATGGTGTTACATATGTAACAGTAATCAGAAACAGCACAAAATCCCCCCACCCAGGACACTTAAAACATACAGGAGCACATACACATCAATGGCTTCTTCAAGCCAGCAAACAATAAAAACTATTAAAAATGAAAGAAAAAAAACCACATTTTTGCAAATCTTAATACTTAGTTAAAATGTCTTTTAAAAGTATTTTTTCTTTGTGTATAGATGAACACAAGTATGTTTTGGGGTATATGCAGAGGCCAAAGAAGGATGTTGGAGCCCTTGGAACTGTTATGATAGGCATTTGCTGGATGTCTCTCCTCTTCAGTGGATATGGTCCTCTTAATTCTCAACAAGCATTCTTAAGTTACTAAGCCATCACTCTAGTTCCCTTAATGTGTGTTTTTTTTTAAAACAACTTCATTCAAACTATTGTTTCCAGTTACGTGAGATCCAGCCTCACAATGATGTGAGTTTCCCCCCAGATAATTCTAGATGCTCACCTAATACTACAAAGTATGGAAGCAGTAACTCCCTAGGTCAGCAGCAACAGTCTGAACCAATTACCATTAAACTCTTCAAACTGTTTAAACTGTTACACTACAACTCAACAACAACAACCACACAAAATTCTTCTGATTAAAAATATGAAACTTGAAGAAACATTTCTCCAAAGATGATATACAAATAGCAACAAGCATGCAGGGACAACACAGCCTTAACTGTTATCCTTACACCTACAGATGATTACTATCAAAACAGAAATCACTGGGTGATGGGGGCAGAGTTGGAGAGCTGAAGCCGCTGTGCATTGCTGCTGGAGCTGTAAGCCTCAACAACACAGGGAACACTGTGGCAATTCCATTAAGAAAACATGAATTATAAGACCCTATAATCAGGCAAAACCACTTCTGGGGGAAACCACCCAAAAGAATAGGAAAGTTTCAGAGAAGTCAGATAGCCACATCCACAGCAGCTTCCAACATGGAAAGGGTCATGGATAAACAAAATGGGGTACATAGGTTTATACCAGAGTATGGCTGCCAGTGTTCAAAGGGAAAGCATTCCTGCCATGTGCTACTTTGTGGAAGGATGGAGTAAGTCACAGAAAAAAAAATATATCCAGAGTGGTCAAATCCCTAAAGACAAGATGGAGAGCACATGTACAAAATGATGCAGACAATAAATTCTGCAATTTTCTTTATCAAGCTTAGTTCGTGTGTGTGTGTGTGTGTGTCTGTCTATGTGTGTATGCATGATGAGTTATGCAGACGTTTCCTGCAGAAGAAGGAACTCCACATTGCAACTGTGAATAACTGAGGGTAAGGAGAACAAATTCTTATCTTAATGTTGGGGAAATAATAGGGTTAGGGACCTTAAGGGTCCACAGACCTTGCCTTGGGAACCACTGACACCATCAAATGCTCTTCAGTCTCTTCACCATCTCTAGTATCACTATAATTAAAATTCAATGTACACACTGAACTGGGCTAGAAGACTGTTTCCTCCTACACAGAACACAAAAGGCAAGTAACTTTCTAGATTATTTCTCATAGTAAACACTAAAGTTAAGAGTGCATGTCTAGTCAAGTATGGTGGTTTGCATCTATAATCCTAGCCCTCCAGAGTCTGAGGCAGTGGACTACTTACTAACTGTATTGGACACAGTATCTTGCTCATCTGAACCACCATTTGGACTCCTCTCTTCAAAGTGCTTTAATTTACAACTATAATCCATGTCCTCTGACAAATGAGACAATCCAGATCTATAAAGAATACACACTACCCTTGATGACATACAGCCCGGGTGCTCACAAGATTTGCTCCTGTCCTATGAGTATTCACGAGAGAAGCTTTGCCCTAGAAAGCAGATAGACTGAAATCCTGGGTCAGAAGACGCCTACCACCACGCAACACCACCAAAGCATGCAGTTATAGTTTTCTAAGGAGCCAGTAAGGCATTTAACATCCACATTTCCGGGAGGAAGTCTGACCTCAGTTACACCAGGAGAAGTTGACAGCCAGGTGTGTGGCACATGCCCACCATCCCAGCTAGTCAGTCAGGAGGCCAAGGCAAGAGGACCGACCATATGAGCTCATGCATTAGAGACCATGGGGCTCAAGTGAGCTAGTAGTTCTGCCCTATAAAGTGTTATAGCCTTAGATCCTGTCTCAAAAAAAATGCTGAAAAAAATAGGATAAAAATGTAAAACTCTGTGAAAATGTAACTTCACAGAGAATGAGAAGACTTTTCAGAACTGTGGAGTCTAATTTTCAAATGGCACAAAGACTTAAAGGCAACTTTCAAAGAATATACATCAGTATTTTAAGAAGCAGCAGTTAGCAGCAGCGAAACATTTTGAAACATATACTTTTAAGTAATACTAACTTGTGAATGTCCTACTTAAAATTGCCATCAATAATTTTTAACTTTAACTTAAACTTTGTGCCTTAAGTAACATTTATAAGGTAACCCTGAGACCACAGGACAGAACAAGTTTTCCCCTTGCAAAGCTTACTGAAAAATGGACTCTCATCCTGGATGCTTCCAAGGACATTTAGTGTTTACAATAGACAACAAGCCAAAATAACCTACTATTTCCTGAGCTGTCAAGTCAAGGGGCCATGTCAGTGAGCCAATGACCATCACAGACAAAACGAGCAACTGGAAAACTGGAAATCTCTAGGTCAAAGATCCATCTTTCTGTCTGTCATAAGGCCCTTAACTGTGGTTTCAAATCATCTTCTCCAGGTCAGTTTCTGTGTTTATAAGTGGTAAATGTTTATCAGAGGTGTTTGAGGTCTGACAGAGTAACAAACACTAATAATGAGAATCAAAAAGCATTAATTGCCACTTTTTAAAATAATAAGGTTTTTAAAAGAATAACTTTAAAGACTTACCAACTCTATCAGGGAGGACTTCAAGTGCAGAAACTCTTTCATCTTTGTTAAGTTCTAGTCCATAAACACAGTCAAATCCATCATACTTTATAAGATACAGGGAAGGATTCACGGGCACCTGGTCCAGGACAGTCCCCTTCCACTGGGTGATAGGGCCGTTGCCCTCTCTCCACCCATGCTGAATCCTGCAGCCTACGATGTTCCGCCGGGGCTGGGACACAGGTTTGCTTGGTCCCACACTGGTCCGATGTTTTCTGTATTCACACATACAATGTATTATTCTCACAAATATGCATATCTGGACTCAATACAGTCACTAGCTTGCATGTTCATCATTACACATAACCCTAAGGCACGGGCAAACTCCTGGTGAGCCAGAATGACTACAAGTTTCAGGCCAGTCTGAACTGCAGAGCCAAATGTGCTTCAAAAACAAAGAGCTAAAGAGATGCCTCAGTTGGTAAGAGCATCGGCTAATCTTGCAGATGACCCAAGTTTGTTTTCCAGCCATCTATATGGTGAATGTCCTTTTCTGGCCTTCTCAGGAATCAGGCACACATGGAGTGCACAAACATACCTGATGGAGGCACTCCCAAACACAAAATTAAAACAAAACAAAAAACCCCACGACTTATCATTTTATTCCTTTTTATGCCCTGGTAACCCTGAAATAAACTAATCAACACACAGTTGGACTGCAGAGTTCGCTCAGAAACACAATTTCCTCACATACTAGAATAATTCACAAGTACCTTATAACAGTTTATGACAATAATGTAATATTAGAAATACTGCAGCAACATCAAACCAGTGATTTAAATATTTACACGAAATGCTAATACTTTGGTTGTTTGTGTGTGTACACACATGTACATATAAGAATATGTGTATCCATGTAAAGGCTAGAAGTTGCTACCAAGTGTCTTCCTCTGCTGCTTTCCACATTATTTTCCAAAACAGTCTCTCACTGAATCTAGAACTTGCCATTTAGGCTAGACTGGCTTATCAATGAGTTCCCAGGATCCATCTATCTTAGCCCTGCCCCTAAACTACGGGGATTACAAACACATGCCCCATCCGAGGACCCAAGCTTAGCTCCTTATGCTTATTCAGAAAGCACGTTACACAGTCATCTTCCCAATGCCCATCCTGGCTCTTGATAGGAGGGTGGGAGCGTTAATTACACTCTGAAATACAAATACAAAGGATAAGACTTGGCTTGGATGTAACTTGGGCCAAACCAACTTGACAGATGTTGCTGTGTGCCAAGAGCAAACAGGGCTGAAGAGGCTCACATGGCATTTCATAATTTCTTACAAATTTACTGTCATTACAATAGCTAAAGCTCTAATTATATATACACATATAATAAAAAGGCATTTACTGTTTACACGCACTTAGCCCTGACAGAGGTCCTGGAAACAGTGGGTCTGTTGCAAACATAAAGAAGGACATCTGAGGCAATTAAGCACTGAGCCAGAGGGAATGAGAGCTGAGGCAAAGTGGACAGGAAAGGGATTGAGGCCATGTGTAGGACCTCTAAACCAGACACTCCCACATTCTCCTCACCCATCTTCTGCCCTCAGAACCTTCTGAGAAAGCAGCACACCTTCCTCCAAGGGAGGGAGAGCCACGTCCCCAGGCCATATGAGTACAAAAGCCTAACTAAGCAGAGAGTGACTAGTTAGGTAAGAAAGTCCAGAGACAGGATCACAGTAGACACAGGTGGTTAAAGGGAATCCTGTTTTAAACAGGACACCCAAGCAGAGCTAAGGAAGCATAGGAATTTCTAAGGTCACCTCCTCTCCAGCCCAGGGATCCTGATGTACAATATACAAATGTAGCTTAAAGAAGAAAGAAAGAAAGATTCTTGATTGAGTTTTGATAGGTAGTAGAGGTTAGCCAGGAAATTATATCCATGTAGTAGATAAAGCTATTACCATCACTAAGCAAATAACAGAAGCCAGGTAAGAGAAGCTGTCCAGGTGATTGTGCCAACAGGTGCCTGTTTCTGGGGTTGTCTGAGAATGTTCTGGAAAGAGATCAGTATTTGAACTGCTGGGCTGAGGAAAAATGATGTGTCCTCAGCAGTGCAAACAGGCTTCATTCCATCTGCTGAGGGGCTGCACACAACAACAAACAGGAGCGCACCATCTTTTTATTTCTGCTAGTGGACCCAAGCAGGAACATGGTTTTCTTTTGCTCCTGGACTAGATCTTCCACCAGTGGCTCCTGGTTCTCCGATTTTGCATCAGAACTATACCATCAGCTCCATAGTATCTCTAGCTCACGGACTGCAAGGGAAGGAACTTCCTTGCCTCAATATTACATGACTCAACTTTTCATAATCTTTATTTCTATCTCTTATTGGTTCTCTTGCTCCAGAGGATCCTGACAGAGGAATATGTATCACAGAATGGAAAAGTTGAGAATGAGACAATGTGAAAACAGCTAGGCAAGGTAAGAAACAGACAACCTGAAGGTTTTGGTGATGAGACAAACAGAAGAATCTGGAGAAATGACAATGTGGGGCTAATACAGAAATGAGTAGAGAAAGGCAGCAGAGGCAGAGACGGAGGAATAAACACATGGCAGTGGGGAAGGACTTCAACAGAAGTTGTCCACAGACTACAATCAAATGCCAAGGACCAAAACTGCTCCAAGTCAAACATCTCAAAAACTATATCCCTGGGAAGTCAGAAAAAGAATGGCTCGTGCTGAGACATGCCACATAAAACACATCCTTAGTACATCCAGGCAAAGACACCAAATCACATGTACAGTAAAACAATGAAATCTGGACAGCAGCATGTTATGCCAGAAGAATGAACTTGGGGCTCCTCTGGGAAAGAAACAAAGAGCCAGAAGGGCAAGCTGACTTCCAAGCAGAAAGACCACAAGTAGAAAATTGTAAGCATGTCCAAAAGCAGGGAACACTCTTTTCATCTCCATGTGTCCCTGAAATGTAGCACTAAAGGCTGACACACAGCTCACCTCAGGACTGACAGGGAGTAACAGATACAGTCACTGTAGAACAATACAGAGGAAGAGAGGAAACAGTGATCCTTGAACAATGAAGGGGTGCTTAGGAAGGCACATGTCAACCACAGTTGACAACCCCCAAAGTTTCAGACACTGTAGCACCATCCTTTAATTCTAGCACTCAGACCCTGAGACAGGAAAGTCAGGAGTTCTAGGATAGCCTAAACTATACAGTAAGACCCAGACCCCCCCCCCAAAAAAAAAAAAACCTTAGCCAGGAATGAAGACACCCTCTGTAATCCTAGCATCCAGGAGGCCGAGACAGAAGAAGCCAAGTCTGAGGCTAGTCTGGAGTACATAGGCTTATCCTACGAACTAGGCAAAGAAACTCCCACTAACTACCTTTCTAATAATACCAACATAAACAGCATATATGCACACAAGCATGAGCACATCACAATACATTTGTGGGGGTCAGAGTTGGTTCTGTCCTTACACATTACATAGGCTTTGGGAATTAAACTCAGGCCATCAGGCTTGCTTAGCAAGCATTTGTTCCCTCTGAGCTACCTTACTAGTTCCCACACGATCACTTTTTATATTGCTAATTCAGGGAAGACGACTACACCCTCAAGGATGAGCAGCAATGGAGGGTATGATCCTGGCAGAACTCATAGGATTTGAGCTCCCCCAGCAGCAAGAGGAAGTGGCTGAGAAGGCTACAGTAGCACAGCAGCTGGCTCTGATGGGATTACAGTGTGCTGCTGCACTTTGTGCTTACATGTATCTGAAAATAGTAATCTTTAAAGTCCTTTTGTGGCCAGGTGGAGGTGGCACACGCCTTTAATCCCAGCACTGAGGAGGCAGAGGCAGGTGGATCTCTTATGAGTCCAAGGCCAGCCTAGTCTACAAGAGTAGTTCCAGGCTACAAAGAAAGCCTGTCTCAAAAAATCTAAAGGGGGTGGGGGTGTGTGAAATTTTGGTAGCGTGACTCACAGGTCAGTCTCATAGTATCTAAGAAGACAAAAAATATGCAACTGCCACCTATTCTGACACTGATTTAGCACAATTCTCGACCTCTCTCTCACAGAACCAAGATGATAAAAAGAGAAGAAAAGCTTCAATAAAACTATCAAAAGTTTGTAACTGCTAAACAACACTCAGACCCAAGAGGACTACTAAATATGTGCAGTTTCTAGGGACAAATATCTGCCCTTCTAAGGGATTACACTTGTCTTAGAACACCAGAATCTTCTCATCGACACTTTTTACCTTTGTCTTCATGCAACCCAGTCACAAGCCTTCATTCAATTTTTATGACCATGTCCCAGAGAACTCCCCTGTACAGGAACAGGCTCACAACAGAGGCTGTGGGAGGTACCTCGCCAAGGAAAGGATGTGAAGGATTCCACCAGCACACATACCACTTCCTAAACCCTAAGTAACAGACATTGTTATTTCCACTTACAATTGCTTTGTCTATTCAGGATTTTTGGTACTTCCACATGAATCTTGAGGGTGTTTTTCCAGTTCTGCAAGGAATATCACTGAGATTTTAATGGGGATTGCACTGAATCCAGTTTTTTACAGGAGGAATTCTGTCAGTCCAAGTAAATCATTAAATAAAACAGGAAGTCAGTATCTAAAGGTAGGTAGGCCTTTTCCACCTTATTCTATTTCACTCCAAATGTTTATTCTAATGCAAACCATAGTTGGGCACCATTTTGTTTTTATTTTTGATTTATGTGCACATGTGTGGGTGTATATATGCCATGTTTGTGTGTAGAGACCAGAGGATGGCTGGCAGGAATTAGTTCTTTCCTTCCGCCATGTGGATACTGGGGACAGAACTCAAATCATCAATCAGGTTTAGCAACAACTCTCTCTTTTGGCTATGCCATCTCACCAGCCCTTTTCAATTTTTAGAGGCAGAGGGTCACTCAATAGCCCAGGCTGGCCTTGAACTCACATTGATTCTCATGCTTCAGAGTCCTGAGTGCTAGGAGCACAGGTATACAGTACAATGCTGTGGATGTCTGAATAAAAATGGCCCCATAAGCTCATATATTTGATTGAATGTCTGGTTCCCAGTGGATTACTTAGGAAGGATTAGGAGGTGTGACCTGGTTGGAGGAGAGGTGTTACTGAGGGTGAGCTTTAACTTTCAAAAGCCCATGTCTCACTCTTTCTGTTTTAGGTATGTAGATAAGATGATGCAAGCTCTCAGCTACTACTGGTGCACCTGCCTGCCACTGCTCTAGCATGCTTGCCTAACCTGCCACAACACTCCCCACTATGAGAACCAGGACTAACTTCTGAAACTTCAAGTAATTTCTCAAATAAATGTTTTTGTACAGTAACTAAGACATATGCTCGGTTAAGGGTACCATTTTTTATCTGTTTACAGAGGGAATCCTTCTCCTGGATCAGTAAGGCACAACATACCAAAGCCTCACCATGGAGAACAGCAATACCTCAAGGAGTGTGACTAGGGCTTTACTGAAAGATAATGTTCAGCAGTACATCTTACTGACCAAGTAATTAAGGTCTATCCCTACACTGATATAACTATACAACTATTAAAATTATAGGAAAAGAGACCCGGGATGGAGCTCATTGGTGGAGTGCTTACCAAACATACACAAGCCACAGGTTTAATCACCAACTTTATGAAAGAAATCTAAAATTGTAAAAATTAAAAGATATTGTCCCCATTTGCTTGAAACATTTTTTTTTTTTTTAATTTAAAGATGTTTTAAAAACACAAATGTAAGCCAGATTCTGCTGTTAACTCCAGGGTCTTTCTAAGGAGGGTAGAGATGTATTCAGATTCTGCTGCTAACTCCAGGGTCTTTCTAAGGAGGGTGGAGATGTATTCAGAGTCTGCTGCTAACTCCAGGGTCTTTCTAAGGAGGGCAGAGATGTATTCAGGTTGCTTACAGGCCTGGTTTGAGGGTCACTGCCCTGTTCAAGCAATTCTTTGCATCTCTGTGCTTTGTCTACTATATAATGAACTCCAGACAAAGAAGAAACAGAAGGGATCCAAGAGAATGTAACATCTTGTCCCAAGAACTAAACACAATTTAGTAATCAGATTTGTTCAAAAGCAAAATGGATAAGAGGCTATCAATCTGAGAGGGCTCAGGGGTAATGGGATAGAGGATATGGATGGAGAGGGCTGGAAGAAGAAAAAAAAGGGGGGAAGTGATTTAACTATATTTTAATTATAACTACATTGCATAAAATCATCAAGTAATTAATAAAAATATTATTTAAAATAGAGAAAGACAGCCGGGGGTTGGGGTACACATCTTTTAACCCCAGCACTTGGGAAGTGGAAGCAGATGGATCTCTGAGTTCAAGGCCAGTCTGGTCTACAGAGTGAGTTCCAGGACAGCCAGGGCTGTTACACAACAAACAAACAAAACACAAAGAGTCAGAAAAAAAAAAAAGGAAAGACAAAAGAACTCAAAGTTTAGAGTGTAGGGAAATGAGGGTGGAGAAGAAGATGGATCTCTGGGAGGGGTGAATATGATCACAATACATTTATGAAATTCTCAAAGAATTAATAAAAACTAATAATTTAAAAATAAGCATTGAAATAGCAAGTTAACCCTGAGATCTTCTCATCTCTACAACTGTTCTAGAATCTAGTGGCTGAGAGACGACCCGGTGGGTAAGGAGCCTCTTGAACTAGCAGGGGGAAAACATGCCAGCACTCACATCCCTGGAGCAAGATGGCTAGACTAACTGAACTGGCAAGCTCTGGGTTCAATGAAGAACTCTGTCGCAATATATAACAGAAAACACCAGCACCTACATGCACACACATGTCCCTCCCCAAGCATGTTGACTATACATACACAATGCTGAAGGACTGATGCAAGAATATTTGCTCTTATGATGAAAGAAAACTCATTTCTCTCAATATTGGAAACAAGTGACAGACAAACAGAAAGCTCTGTATGAAGCTCTCAAAGGAGAAACCTTTGGGGAGAGAGTATCTTTCAAGTGAGACAATGTAATACATAAAGGGGAAGGAAAAAATGGAACAAGAAGGATTAAATGGGTCAGGGATGAGAGAGCAATGTAGAGAAAGGAATGTGAAAAGGGATGGTGAACATTAAAGGCCTTTAAAAAACCATTTATCTTACAAGTCTGTGTATGTGCATGAACCCTCGGGGATCAGAGAAGGTAGTCAGACTCCCCAGGAACTGCAATTAGAAGCATTGGTCCTAATCCATGTGGCTGCTGGGAGCTAAACCCCATTTTCTAGCAAGAGCATTTAGTGCTCTTAATTGCTGAGCCATCTTTCCAGTTCCAAAACCAACTAAGAAAAAATAACCCAGCAGGTGGAAGACTTATACAGTGGAAGCTTTATAAGACCAAAGACATTAGAGAGTGGAAAGATCTTCCGTGCTCACAAACTGACAAAAATCACACCGTGAAAACAAAAGCTGCTTATAGACTCTGTGCATTCCCCATCAAAATCCCAGTGACATTTCTTACAGAATTAGAAAAAGCAATCCCCAAACTGATATGGAAGCAACAAAGGTCCCAAATACCAGAGCAGTACCACCTAAGCAAAATAGTAAAAGGTCCCCAGAACACACTCTTTCATATGTGGTCCCTAGATTTTAAGTTTTCCATCTCTGAGGGAGTACAGCTAATACTAGAAAGTAGACAGTGAGAGAGGCAAAAAAAGATTTTAAGAGTAGATTGGGGACAAGAAAAAAATATGGCATAAAAGCTGAAGGAGGGGGTCTGAGGGAAACATGGTAGGGGAGGACAAGAATCAAACAAAATGAAGTACATACGAAAATCCCAAAATAAAATCCATTACTAACTCTAAAAAGAATATAAAAAAGGAAGCCAATATTTAATATACCATGTGTATACAATAAGTTCTATTAGTCAGTCTGCCATATACTGAACTTGGATGCATGGATGAATTACTGGTGATTCTTTCCAGTCTAGTTGGTACTGTTATGCCAAAGCAATTTTTTCTTTGGATTCTACAAAATTTAGAAGAAAATAGTTAAATAAAAATTGTGGTCTTTTTGCAAGATACAATTAGAAACTTGTTTCTCTGGCGGCTGTTGTTTTATGTAATTTCTAGGTGTAAAATAACAGCACAATAGCAAGATGAAATAGAACAGTTATCTTCATGAAAGTGACTATCAGTTCATCTACACACTGAGGAACACCACTGTACATGGAGTTAACTCAAGGTGACAGAATGGTTACATGTTGTGACAGATTGAAGACCATTAACATTGTTGTCCTCCCAGATACCTTGGATACCTCGTGGTTGCCTGTCTAACCTTAGTATTTATGACACAAATAACCCATTTTCAAGATGAGGAAGAAAGCAGAAAGCTCAATGAATACGGGGTGGTAGTTAACCCACTTCTAGACATAGATCAATTATTGATTAGTTGTCATGCTTCAGACAGGTTTCTTAATCTCTTTGGGCATCAGTTTTCACATCTGTAACAAGAGCTCATGACTCCAGCTCGACAAGGGTACCATGAAAATGACATGAGACCACACCAGAGATCAACAAGGAGGGGTAGTGAGTGATGCTCTCCATTAATGACTGGTGCTTCAATCTTATTTACAATTTGCTCCTTGAGTATGTATATTCCTGTAGGTGATACATATGCCTGAGCATGTGCATGCACATGTGTTAGAAGCTGACACCTGGTGTCTTCCTGTTTTGAGACAAGATCTCTCACTGAACCTCCCCTCCCCAGCACTGGGCTTACAGATGTGCACTGCTGCAGCTGACTTTTTACAAGGGTGCTGAAGTTAAACTAGGGTCCTTCCTATGCTTGCTTGCAAGGAAACTTTATAAGCAAATTAGTGGATTGGGTATGGTAGTGCACGCCTTTAACCCCAGCACTTGGGAGGCAGAGGCAGAAGGATCTCTGTGATTTAGGCCAGCCTGTTCTATATAAATTGCAGGTTAGCTAGGGATTCATACTAGAGGGACTTTGTATTGGGGAGGGGGGATTAAATAAATTAGTAAAACACATGACACCCCTTTTCAAAGACAGTTCCTTGAAATGGAGATCTATCCCCCATTCAAATGGAGGAGGGAGAGTTAATATATAAGAATAAAAACAAGCCACTGTAACTAAGTTCATTCAGATGCTTTCCCAACTGTATTTTCACTCAAGAAAACTTTAACAGCATCCCAAACAACTTTATGGAACAAATTCCAGAAAGGTTTGCTTGATGTTAGCCTCTCAAACCCAGCAGGTATCCAGCCCACAACTACTACACAGATGATTTCCACTAACATCAAAATGAAGAACACAGCTATAGCAATTGCCTAGCCTGTTAAGGCCCTGGATTAGATCCCCAACAGGGACAATGATCAAAATACACACATGCCATTTCCTCTGTGGAGATAACTCCTGAATTCTCCTAGCATGGCCTAGGGATATGTGTGTGTGTGTGTGTGTGTGTGGGTGTGTGTGCGCGCGCGCTCTATCTGCAGCTCTCCTGATTTTACCTTAGCATCTAACTGTAAGGGTCGCCCTGAGTCTCCCCACACTGTGGAGAAGGAACAACAGGACAGGGACTGTTGAGGATGGAGGAGCGAGAGCTGAGGAACTCAGGTTCTGTTTTGTATTGGGTTTTTATTAAAAAAAAAAAAAAAATCTATTGTAGGAAGAAGCCTATGTTGAAAAGCGAACCACTCACTGATTGATGTGGTTCAACCCTTGATTTCAGATATGGGCAAGCTGCAGCCATAACACAAAGGAATCTGCAAAGCTCTGTGTCCCTGCTGACTCCATCCAAGATCATTCAAGACATTAATAGCCAGCACCCAACAAGGTAACTTTGGATTTGCAGTGAAAATTTCATTTCACCCCCTGAATATTAACCTTCATCAGGCGACGAAAGGAGACAGAGACAGAGACCCACATTGGAGTACCGGACAGAAATCTCAAGGTCCAAATCAGGAGCAGAAGGAGGGGGAGCACGAGCAAGGAACTCAGGACCGCGAGGGGTACACCCACACTCTGAGACTATGGGGATGTTCTTTCGGGAATTCACCAAGGCCAGCTGGCCTGAGTCTGAAAAAGCATGGGATAAAACCGGACTTGCTGAACATAGCGGACAATGAGGACTACTGAGAACTCAAGAACAATGGCAATGGGTTTTTGATCCTACTGCACGTGCTGGCTTTGGGGGGGCCTGGGCAGCTTGGAGGCTCAACTTACTAAACCTGGATGGAGGTGGGCGGTCCTTGGACTTCCCACAGGTCAGGGAACCCTGATGGCTGTTCAAGCTGATGAGGGAGAGGGACTTGATCGGGGGAGGGGGAGGGAAATGGGAGGTGGTAGTGGGGAGGAGGCAGAAATCCTCAATAAATAAATAAATTTAAAAAAAAAAAAAGAAAATTTCATTTCACCTTCTGGAGCACAACAATGCACTCAAGGCTTCAAAGCTTCGGATCTTAGCCTGTGAAGGCAACAGATGACGTTCCCTACAATGTGGAACAACCAACATGAGTTTTTTGTTGGTATGCCTATGGACCCTAAGCTGTGCGCTGGGGGGGAGGGGGGATAATTTATTTTTTGACAATTTCATACATGTCTACCATGTATCTCAACCAATTACATTGATAGTTTTAAGCAGTTGGTATTTATTTCTTGTGCCTGAAGGGGTCAAACCCATGAGACAATAAGTGCTCAGCATTACTTAGGAAAGGCAACAAGAAATCCCTCCCATGAAATGCATCCAGAACACAACTATGGGACCAAACAAACGTAGTTCGACTTTCCTTTGGGCTGCCAGCTCACAAATAACAGGTAGACTTATTATAAAGTTTGGCCTTTAGTTTAGGTCTGTCTCAACCAGCTCTTATAATGTAAATTAACCCATTTATATTAATCTATGTCCGGCCACATGGCGTTACCTCTCTTTCCATCTTACACCTTGTGTTTTCTCTCCTACTGGCTGGCAACTCTGCTTTCTACCAGTGTTCTCTCAATCTCCAGAAGTTCTGCCTAACCTCTTTCCAACTATTGGCCATTTGGCTCTTTACGAAACCAATCACAGCAATATATCTTCACACAGTATACAAATATCCCACAATAAACAAATGTCTAAGGTAAGTCAGTGAAAGTTTAGCCAATGGTAATTATTTAAAATAGGTTTTTAAAAGAGGGTGGGATGCTAAAACACTGTACCTTAATATTCTTAACTTCTTTTAGGTTATTCTATTCTGAACGAACTACTTTGGTCTTACAATGGTGGTATTTTACTTGTCCCTCACCTACTCACTGTCTAATATTTGTGGTTTGTATTTCTGCCTTACTGTTATTCTCTATTTGAGGCAAGATACTGCTTACCATTTATACCACACTAATGTGTAGAGACACCAAATAAATGATCACATCACTGGGTACAGCAAAAGCAGGAAGATGATGAGACAAGTTAAGGTCAATTCTGTCCTCAGGGAATGGCACACTTACCTAACTTCCAAATTTTTGTTTTCTAGGTCATTTCCTAAGATGACCATTATATTTATATTATGCACTCATCTGAATGAGAGACAAGTCTGGTTCAATCATCAATCATTACTGAGGGAACTCTTGTTTTATGAGACCTCCCATGACCAAGAGACCTCCTATTCTCTTCAGCTCCACTGAGGCAATGAGGACTCAAATATCCACTGTGAATCACTTGGGAGCAACTGCTGCAGGCTGCTTATGCAATGGGAGAAGGAGGAGGAGGAGGGCCTTCATCAGTAACTTACATCCCTTACACTCAAGTCAGAGTGGCACATCCGTGACATAGGCGTACAGTCACCACTTCATGGCGACTACAGAACTAGAACACACTTGTCACTTTAAACACATGTCTACTGCTGGGCCTGAGGACATATGCTAGCACATATGTAACCACAGCAGTTTGGAGTCTGAGTCAAGAAAATTACAAGTTTTAGGCCAGCTCAGACTATACATTGAGAAGATCATTAAAAGAAAAAAAGAATAGCAAAAAGATGTTTAATTCTATTTTAAATGAGTATGCTTTCTATAAATTACAAGTACAAAGAGAAACATGGTAGCTGGCTAGGTGGACCCTAGTATCAGATATGTCTGCTCGGCTTCTTGGCTAACAGCTATCAAGACCTGTAGAGGTCTTAACCATATGCGTATCCGTGTGTATGTCCATTCCCCCCCCCCCATGCAGCTGGCTCGCATTAAGATAGAGGACAGCCATGACTCAAAGGCTTTTAACAGCTGAAGTGCATAGCTGACACACTTCATCCAAACCAGAGAGGAAGTGGACAGGGGTGATCACACACAATTACAAGACTTTAAGAGGAGGTGAGCTAAGAGGTGGTCCTGGTGCTAGTGATCCAAACACAGATGTAAGCGTGGCTTACTTGTGAGATGTCCTCTTCTTCATCATGTTTACAGATACTCCAGCATGACCTACAAGAGAGGCAAATGACAGTCAGCAAAAAGTGGATTAAAAACAAAAGCCTACTGCATAAATCCTAGAACAGGTCATTAACCACCAACATATTAGAGCCACATGTTTATTTCACTTCTGAAAAGGAGATACTGAGTAGACACAATGACAGTCCCAATGGTTCTTTGCTTCCAGATCAGACATAAAAATAAAGCCAGTTACACGTACAAAATTAATAAGTGACAAGCCTGACCACAGGGAGAGCTACTTAGAAGAGAACTCCAAACCTCAGTGAGCTGGGGGTTAGCAAGGGTCCACACTCTGGCTAAACAGGAATCTGGATGTAAGCAAATCCTGAGAAATCACAAATCGATAAAGCTATTCAAATTCCATCTAGGCACTTCTTGGACTAATGAGGCAATCAGAAACAAAACAAAATAAAAAGACTGAAGAAATTCACAGCAGCCTACACAAACAGAGTATCAAAAATCCATCCTCAACACTTGCTTGATAAACAATGCTTTTTAAAATGTAAAATGTCCAACTACTTCTCTTAAAAGTTATAAGACAAAAAAGGTCTAAGTATCTAACTCAAGACTGTCAGTTTGCTCTCCAACACACAGATACACACACAGTAACCCATCTTGGTGCCACATGCCACAAGGTTATGACCAAAACAACATGTTTAGTTGTTTTTGTTTTACATTTTAAGGATATTAAAAGGTAAACACATTCAACTGATCCCTAGACTCAGGAAGTATCAAGAAAACAAGTGAAACCAGGATACAGTAAGTCACCCCCACTGAAGACCCACTGGGGTGACTAGCAGGCTATGTAGATCAGTAAGGTCAGTCCACAGTGACGCAACCCCCCCCCCCAAACTTACAAAAAGAAATAACTGAGAAATGAAACCAGTCCTAGAGATCCAGATACCTAGCACATGGGAAACTAGACCGCAATAAAGAGGAGCACGGGAAGCAATGGCAGGTGGAGCTGTGATGAAGCACATGCGTGCAGGATGATAGACAAGCACAAAGGCAGCTGTGCACAGTACCCGTAAACTAACTTCTGAAAACCACTGGTGATACTTTCACAAGTGCAAAACAAACAAAAAGCACTTCTAAACAAACACATAGGTACAGGGAAATTAAGATTTGTTGTAAAAAAAAAAAAAAAAAAAAAAAAAAACTTAAACCAGACAACAGTGATTCAATCTTCAACCCACCTATTGAGAGCCAAAGTATCTTTCTGTCCAGCAGCACCAAACAAGGACTGAGATAGATTTAAACTTCAGGACAAATAATGTCACAATGAATCACAAAAGACACTTCAAAAGTGGTATGGTTAATTAGTCAAAAAGCCACGATAACCTTAAATACACACAAGCCTAATTACAGAATACTAAAATCCATGAAAACAGGAAAAAAAATCACATTTACATAATGTACACTTAGTTATATAAACTCTCTTCTCTTGCCAGTTGGTGTTAACAGGTGGGGAGAAAACCAGAAAGGACAAACACCTGAGCACCACAACAGACAGCTTGAAACCCATATCAAAACGTATTTCCTCTGGATCCCAGAGCAACATTCACCCAGATACGCTAGCCATATGCTGAGTCAGATGAGTCTAATAATATACTTAAACTATCCTGAAATCATACAGAATGTATTTGCTTACCAGGTCAGAGTAAACTACATAGAAACAAAACAGTCCTGACAGTTGAACGCGTATTTCGAGCAGAATAAACACACAGACTGAGCTCAGGGGCCACAAAGCACTTTCACTCATCGGATGCCTACGTAAGTGGGCCAAATATGAAGAAGGTGTCAACACAAGGCAGAAGAATGTTTTCTGGGAAGCTTCTTCACTCTGTGCAAACTCCCTTCTCCCTTCCTTAAGTGGAGCCTCTACAGCTTTTCAACACTAAAGCAGACACTGCAGCTCGCAGAGACAAAGTGGCATGTTGGGACCTGGTGCCAGGAGGGCCACCTGGACTCACTGAGGCAGGAACAAGATAACAAGAAAAGGAAGTGTGTGAGAGCAACAAAGTCAGCCAGAGTCAGCCAGAAGTGGGAGCAAACATCCCTGGCATGTCCCTAGACACCTGTGACAGGTGCAAAGGAAGGATTCCTCAAGGTATGCTAGAACTATATGTAATGTACCAAACATTCCCACCCCTCTCCCATCCCATAGTATCCCAAGCCTCATAACCCATCCCCACCGCTCATGATCCTACTCTGGGCACACAGCATGCTGGCTTCTAGAAATGGGTACCTCAAATGCCACACAGCCAGGCCACTGTCTCTGACCCTTGAAGAAAAACTTCACTGAAGCAGGCTTTCTTGGACGGCCAGACCCCAAATGGTAACACAGAGACTTTTTAATTTATGTGCTACCCTGGGGCTCATGTACCTATCTAAGTACTTTCCATCCCGCTTTCTCCATGTCTGTCCCCTTTCCTCTCTGCCCACCAGCCCTGACCTAATCAATCAAGTATCTCAGGCAGGCAAGGAGAAACAGCAACACATCTTTACATAATAAACAAATATAGCATAAACAAAAGCAACACAAAGTTGAACAATTATTCTGCAACACAAACAAATGTAGCAAATTTTTACTTATTAAACAAATACTCTATTCCAGAACAGTTGCCTGTACACCATGTATGATGTCAGTGTTGAGTTTCTCACTGAGACCCTGCTTTTTTACTGGGTAAGAAAAGGTAACTAGGCATATGCCAAAATAACTGTCTAATCCTAGATATAAAGAAATGGTTGAAGCCGGGCGATGGTGGCGCACGCCTTTAATCCCAGCACTCGGGAGGCAGAGGCAGGCGGATCTCTGTGAGTTTGAGACCAGCCTGGTCTACAGAGCTAGTTCCAGGACAGGCTCCAAAGCCACAGAGAAACCCTGTCTCGAAAAAAAAAAAAAAAAAAAAAAAAAAAAAAAAAAGAAATGGTTGAAGCCACACAGTGAGACTGAGGCGCTGGAGAAGAGCAACATGGCTGCCTGGGATCATCTGAAAAATCAGAGGTGACTGGGAACAGTGCAGTCAAGGGACTGATGACGAGTGAGAGACCATGCAAGGAGTCCCTAAGCTCCTGAAAATTAAATTGCAACCAAGACAATCGGGTCATGCTCATAAAGAGTTTAAGTTGCTCCTCTGTCCTTATCACAAGCAAAACACTAAAAATCTCAACAGTACTTCTTAGACTGAGCAGAGTTACAAGACAGCAACTGTCCGTAAATTAGAAAGAAGCAGAGAAACAGACGATGGCACCTAGGCAGTGAGACCATCCGGGAAACCGTGCAGGAGGAACCTCACAATTGGTGCTGCTGGAGTTACTAGAGCCCCGTCAGACAGTGGGACTGAGGCTTACTTGCTCTTAAAAAGGGCCTAGACTTTAGTTTACCTCTAAAGGCTGATAATCTGGACAAGCTGCCTTGTGCTCCTAAGGCAGGGTGGCTGAGATCACACATGGCATTCATGCCCAACAGGTTGAGCAAATCATATGACCAGGGAATGAATTAATGGAAAGAATGAGCAACATACAAAACCAGATAGGTAGGAGATGAGATGAAATCATTTTTTAAAAAAAGGAAGCCAGGCGTGGATGCACATCTACAGTCCAGAAGTTGGCAGCAGGGGCAGGAAGACCACATGTCAAATCAAGATCAGCACAGTCTACATGGTAAGTTCAAGGCTACCCATGGTGACATCTGTAAAAGCTGGGCTTCTTTGAACTGAAAACACTCTGCAAGTTGGTCACAGGCCTGAGCAACAAGTTCTGGAACATAACCTCATTTAAACTTTATCATGCACTTCTTTCAATGGTCAAATGCCTAGAAGGTTACATACTCAAGAGTTTTATTTATCAGCACAGCAGGTTGGTAAATGCCTTTGATCCTAACCCTAGGGGCCATGGGCAGGAGGATCAGGATGTTGGCTGGCTCATTTACTAATTTATAAAACATTCTGTAAGGTTATTTTGTTGTTGTTGTTTGGGGAAGAGAGGGTTTTAAAAATCAACATATTTAAGTTGGACAGTGGTGGCACATGTCTTGAATTCCAGCACTTGGAAAGCAGAGACAGGCAGATCCCCAAGTTCCAGGCCATCCTGATCTACAGAGCAAGTTCCAGAACTGCCATGGATACAGAGAGAAACCATGTCTCGAAAGTCCCCCCCCCCAAAAAAAACCCTACACTTTTATTCTTGTTACTTTCAGCCATGTGCCAAGTGCCCCCCCCCCAAATCAGAACAGATTCCTGTTTCAGGGCAAGGGTGCAGGCTTAGTTTTTGGTTTAGTTTTGTTTCTGAGACAAGATTTCATGTAGCCCAGGCTGGCCTGGAAATTGCTATGGAATGGAGAATGGCCTTGAATCCCTGGTCTTCCTGACTCCACTTCAGAGTGCTGGAATTACAGAACTCTTTCAGTTTAGATTCACACCAGTGCACTTGTTCCAAATAAACATTCTAAGAAGTGAGTTAAGATCCCCCTTTCATCCCAAAGCTACTCAATCTCCTAAATCTCACTAAATCCAACATCCTAGCATTTCAGTTTCTTCGAGTGAAAATAAAACCTTGATTTTATTCTATTCTTAAACAGAATCTTGAAATTCACTTGTTAATTTTGCCAGTTACCTATAAATTGCTAGGTTATGCAGAAAGCAGTATTTAGCATGGTGGTTCCCTTTTCAGGAAATCAAAGCTCTTCCTTCACATGCAGCAAGGTATAAAACACCAGGAATGGAGAAGAACACACTGCCAGGTACTATGTGAAATCGCTGTTCTATGTTCTAAAATGTACACCAGGCCAAGCAGTGGTGGTACACGCCTTTAATCCCAGCACTCGGGAGGCAGAGGCAGGTGGATCTCTGGGAGTTCGAGGCCAGCCTGGTCTACAAAAGCTAGTTCCCGGACAGGCACCAAAGCTAGAGAAACCCTGTCTCGAAAAACCAAAAATATAAAAAAATAAAAAATAAATAAAATGTACACCACACTGAAATACATACAGAGCTCCACTGCTTACCTGCATCAGCTCTAGACCGCTGGCCAGGTGTCTTCCCGAATGGGGTCTTCATTCATCTGTATTTATGTGAGCAGCAGAGCTGCTGGACTAGGGTGAAAATCCAGTATTTTCAGATATGAAGCTTCCCACAGGTCAGTATTCTTGTTAACCCACCATCCAGGTGTCTCTTTTACAAGTTCAGCAAAAACATGTGGATTCCCAAGCACTCTGTAAAATAAGCATCAAGACAAGAAAATGCCAGTGAGCCTCTAAATATGACAGAAAATTAAAGCACAGTTCTCAGGTAAAGGGCACTAATCCCTGAAGCAATGATGTGGTTCCCAGCAAAGTTAACGAGTGTGAAGGGGAAACCTGGGCCGAGTACAGACCCAGTGGGGAGAAGAGTCTACGCAGAGATGAGAGCTCTTTCCTGTTATAGCCAAAAACACCTGGCTGCTAAGCACCAGGGCAATGAACACCAGGATGTACTAGAGCATAGCCTTTTTCCTGGGGGCAGGGGAAATAGCAATAGTGCAGGTACTCAGAAAGGGCAGATGCAGCTGGGAAAAGGGGGCTATAATTTGGCTTCTCCCTTCCTGCTCCCAACCTCTCAGAAAGATTCCACAAACCCAAGAGAACTCCTGAAGAAACTTTCCCACCCATACAGATGCTAAATCACTTCACTAAAGTAGTACCATTTATATCAAATTTGGTTCCAGGAACACTACAGTCCAGGTAGTAAAACATTACCATAGACATCACAATCAGACACTTTAACGGCTATAGAGTCACGCATGATGTTACTGGCTTAGATAACTGCTCCTGTGGCCAGTCTTTTATTTTAGAAGGCTTCTTGTAATTGCTAAATACACAATTCCAGAGATCTGTGCACCATCACCCCTCTCCCCATTGTTTTACCATCTTTCCCTATTCAGTCTCTAGCTGAGATTACAAGGAGGATTCATCACAACCCAATGGTCGTCAGTCTTCCCTTGCCCGGCACCCTTTGTGCTAAGCTTACAGATAAAGCACTAAACGTGAAGGTAAAACATGTAAGTTTTTATGTCAAATTCTCTTGTAACCTGAGCAGCATTTAGCACTGCTAGTCAGCTTACCACATGCACTGCAAAGAACTTCCCACCACCCCAAGTGACAGCTGCCCAGAGCCCCTTGTTACTATAACACAGATGCAATGTCATGAGCCCTCCAAGCTCAGTCCTGTCATTGGGTCAACCAATTCCAACATACCTCTGCATGAATTTTACCACTAGAGTATTGGTGGCATACAATAAACAAGATATAGTGGCTCCCAACTCTGAAAGCTAACGCCTGGGACTGGAGAGATGGCTAGGCCCCTAAGAGATCTCGCTTGTGCCAGATTTAGTTCCCAGCAACCACACAGAACCCACATTTCCAAGGGATCTGACACTTCTTCTGACCTTGGGCCTCAAGTACACAAGTGGTAAACACACAGGAAGGCAAAACACTCACACAAAGCAAATCTTTTTTGCTTATTTGAGACAGTCTTATCTTAAGACAGCCCTGGCTAGATTCAAACTCAAGAGACCCAGATGCCTCTGCCTCCCAAGGGCTGGGATTAAAGGCGGGTGCTACCACATCTGGCTAAAACTAAATCTTAAAATCAAAATAATAATTTAAAAAAGCTACCCAGACTCCACCCATCTTCTGTTTTTATTTACAAAACTTCAAAAACTATGAAAAAATGTAACATATACATATTAACACGCTCATTCCTGATATGAAATTTAAGGTTACTAATGTTCTGAAGTGTATGTGTGTCCTCACTAGGAGGTTATGTCTATCTTAGCAACATTTTCTGTTGCTATTTCAAGATGAATTTAACAGATCTTTAAGAGAGACTGAGGAGTTGCAAGCATGGAGTCTTCTGCTTTCCCCTGCATGCAGCACAGGTGGGCAGAGGTCTGGGGACAGCCTGGACGAGAAGCTTCCCCCCGCCCTCTTTCAGTCTGTCTCTGTTGTTCTTCACCTACACCTGACCAGTGCTTCCAGGGTTTCTCCTGTCCCCTTCTCTCCATAGGACAGCTGGGATTAGACACCCATGCTGTATCTGCCTTACATGGCCAGCACTCTTCACCACTGAGTCATTTTCCCCTGTTCTACAGGGGACTTTTAGAGCAAAATAATGTGCATAAAGTTCCTAGAAGAAAGTCACACCCACTGCTGACCAGACTGAACTTCATGGATTGTGGAATGAGCTGGAATGCTACAGATCCAATCTTAGCCTATCTTTACAAACCATTACAAACCACTGACCATTCGCCTAAGTGAATGTTCGAACATTCTTATGACTATCAGATAAACCTTTCTTGTAATGTATAGAATGTCTTCATATAGCACCTGAAACCTTTAACAGACTCCTCCACTTTGCTGCAGCCTGCCTACCTGATGTTTCCACTAAAATGTCTTGGTTTATAACTTCATTTTGTTCCTAAACTATAAAAATTCCATGAAACCAATTCCATACTGACTTGGAACAGTGTTTGGAATAGCCTTAATCTCTATACATAGGCCAGCTATAAGAATTAACTCATACTCCCTTTGAGGTAAGAGTTGTGTTTAATGTTAATAACAAGGCAGCACATCTACATTCTTGAGTTACAAACAGTGAATACAGTCTAATCTCATTTGAACTCATTTAAAACCATCCAAAAACGCAGCTGGCTCCCCAAGATACTGAGTATAGCTGCTGGGCCCTGTTCTTATCTGAAGAGAGCCACCGGGTGCTTTGAAAAGCCAGTTAAAGAAGGGCATTCTGAAAAAGAACTGTTCTTTTGGCTGGAACTCATTTAATTCATTCACATTTTCTAAAGATACAGATCATCTTTAAGTTATTGTATTATGTGGTTAGTTTAGTAAATAAAAACTGAAGGAAGAAGTAAACAAATCTAGTCCTTTCTAGGACAGCAGACACTATATTGGTCCCCTCTCCTACACCAGTGCTGTAGGAAACAGTCAACTAGTGGAACTTACTTATAAGCCACTGAAAAAGATGAGGAGGCTGGAGAGATGGCTCAGTGGTTAAAAGAACTGTTTGCTCTTCCTGGGTTAAATTCACAGTACCCATATCAAATACAGCTCACAGCCATCTGTAACTCCAGTTCCTGGTAACCTGACTTCCTCTTCTAGCATCTTCTAGCATGTGGTACAAAGACAAGCAAAACACCCATAAATATATTTAAACACACACACACACACACACACACACACACACACAAGAGGAATGGGGAACAATCCTGACACAAACAAGGGAAAGGTTACCTGCTAACTCTCCCAACACACACACAAACACACAACACACACACACACACACAAGAGGAATGGGGAACAATCCTGACACAAACAAGGGAAAGGTTACCTGCTAACTCTCCCAACACACACACAAACACACACAGTGGGGTGGGGGTGAGGGGGGCAGAGAGAGGCTTTACAGTGGAAACAGGGCCTTCATTTCTGGGAAATAAAACAAATGATTATCCTTTAGTAATGATCCCAAAGTCCACTGTAAGATGCTGAAGCGACTCACAAACCCTGTACTGACTGGTCATAATATGGCAAACACTAATGCATGAGCTTTCCGTGGACTCTGTCATGCCTTTCACACAACATGCTGCACATACCACATACCACTATGGCATTGTTCTGCAAACTCGAGAGGCTGCTGGAGTACAATAACCTTGTCAAGGTCACACACTACTGCAGCACTGCTGAAATAAATGCTCTGCTGTAAAGAAATAAATAAGCAAGCACATAAGCAGGCATGGTAGAACCTGCCTGTGACCCCAGCACTGCAGGTGCTAAGGCAGGACACAGGCCCTCAAGAGTCCGGACTGCAGAGTGATAACGTGGGTTCAGTGGGCACACCAAAAACCAAATGACATGTATTCTACCTTGAAGTTAAGAAATGAGTATTTTGCCAGGCGGTGGTGACACACACCTTTAATCTCAATCTCAGCACTCGGGAGGCAGAGGCAGGCGGATCTCTGTGAGTTCGAGGCCAGCCTAGTCTACAAGAGCTAGTTCTAGGACAGGCAGCAAAAACTAGAGAAACCCTGTCTTGAAAATTAAAAAAAAAAAAAAAAGAAATGAGTATTTCAATTTTTCAGACACCGAGCATGATGGCTTGTGCACCTATAATATGAGCACAAGGGGCCGAGGCAGGAAGATTTCAAGTAGTAGGCCAATTTGGGTCCAAATTAACAAGCAGTGACAGCCATGTGTGAAGAAGGGGCATGAAAAGGCTTCCGCCAGCTGCTATCACAAATGCTATTTTATTTATAAAAAGATATCTGGTAATTGCTGAGGCACAATCTTAACACCAGGTCTCCTGGTGAAGAAGCATATAGAAGTACTAACAGGCAGAAACATGTCGACTCAAGTCTGAGCTGTTAACGAGCTGTGTTAAACATGACGTGGTGAAAGCCCTTTCACTTCATGAGATAACTGAAGGCTGTAATATAAGGCCTTGGGCGGCCTTGGGATGGGAGCTGGTTCCCAGAATGGCAACTACCAAGATGAGAGGTTAAAAACTTTCAACTTCCAATGTAAACCCCCAGAGAGGGGAAAAGGGCTAAAGACTAAGTCAGTTACCAATGCCCAACAATGTACCAATCTTGCCCAGGGAATGAGGGTTCACTAAAATCCAATACTCAGTTCAGTTTCCATGAAGGTGAGAACATACAGGTATCTGAAGTAGGTATCCCAGGGCATTTGTAATAAACCAGAAACTTAGCAAATTCACGCCTTTCCTGTGGCCCAAGCTATTCTAGCAAATTCTTAAACTTCGTAAGGTACAGCCTATGGGTTATAAACAAAGACGACAACCTAGACAACACAACTTAGCATAGAGTGTGTGGTCTAGGGGATCTGATACTGCATCTCCATGTAAACAGTGTCATAACTGAGTAAAACTGTAAAACCAACCACCAATCCTTGTCCACAGAGAACTTGCAGCTATGAAAAAAAAAAAAAGCTCACACACACTGGGTGACAGAAGCATCCTATGCTGAGTGACAGAGGGGAAAAAAAAAACACTTTTCTTTCTAGCATGGTGGGAGGTACATACATTATCAAAAACATTTACATGACAAAGGGCAACTGGTTAAAAAATCTAAATACAAGATCTACCAGGAAAAGAAGGAAGAGTTATTTTCTTAGGTTATGGCACTCATTTACAAAGAGTAACATATTTGTCTTAAAAATGCCATGATGTCTGCAATCTAAGACAACTCTCAAAATCTTTGGTAAGGTAGGTAAAGTTGCACAGCAGCAAATGTAATCTTGATGAAGAGTTCACAGCTTGGATCACAAAGAATAATCTCAACCCTTCCTGGGCAGGAAATCTCCCTTTGACAGACAGTTCCAAGCCAGTAAGAGATACATAGGCCCTACCTTAAAAACAAAATCAACACAGGCACTAGTAGGGAAGCACATGCTGTTGGTTCCACAATTGCAAAAGCCTGATGATAACCTGATGACCTGCTAATAGTGCTGGTGTTGGCTTTGGTCAGAAGGTGCTTTCTGCAGTGGACCAGTTACCACAGTGATCCCCGCGTGGTCAAAGTGCTGGTATTAAAAGAGTACCACTGCTTAACCCTAAACAGGACATCTTTATCATTCTCTCTGCTGCTGAAAGAATGTAAACATTAGAAGGGAGGAGTATTATAGAACACTTCTGGGCACAACGTGAGTGTTTCACTCTTGAATTTTAGCAGCTGTCTGCCTAAGATCTGCACAAGACTGAGCCAACCAGTTATGTCCTAGAGGGGGGGAAAAGCCGTGAGGTGTGAGGCCTAAGAATTCTAAGTATCTACAGGCCATTAATGTTAGAGAGGAGAAAATATTCTTTAGTGATGATATAGCTATTGATAAGTTGCCCATGCTCCTATGAATGACCCTTTACCTCCTTGAGGTAACCTAAGCCTAAATAAACTCAGTGAGTTGTAAAAAAGACATGAAAAGTAGAAAGAAAACTAGTTGGGAAGAGGAAGGCAATGAGTAGAGTGGGAGACAGACAGGAGAGGGTGATAGGAATGAGTAAGATACCTCATATGCAGGTATACAAATGTCATAATAAAGCCCCATAGTGTACATTTAACATATGCTAATAAACTTAAAATACGGAAAATTCAGTAAAGGGGTCCAGCAAGATGGCTCCGTGTGTTAGTCCTCGCCTCTCAAGCCCGATGAAGAAGAAACTCAGTGGTAGAAGACTGAGGACCCAGCCGACTTCAGAACTGGCTGCAGCAGCACAGGGGACTATGTTTTAAAGTATGTAACTTACTCTTAAGATTTTTTTTTTTTGAGACAGGGTCTCATGTAGGCCAGGATGCTTCTGAAATTCTGATTCTCTTGCCTCTCCCTCCAGTGCTGAGATCACAGATGTAGACCATACCTGGTCTTATAATGAGAAGGAAGCCAGGGCCACATGCATGCTATGTGTGTGCACTCTACTAAGTGAGCCACATCTCCATTCCATTACTCCTAATATAGTTATTTTTTAAAAAAAACTGGAGCTAGCAAAATGGTTCAGTGAGTAGAGACATGAGCTGCACAAGCCTGGCAATCGGATTCTAGCCCCACAACCAACATAAGATGGAAAGATTGCCCTCTCACCTCCAAATGTGCACTGTGACATGTGCCCTAATGGAATCTGGAGGGACCATGTACATGTATTTACCTGTTCACTTCAGTTTTGAAATTTCCCACCATAAAGACAAGCGCACTGGAGATGGAGTTAAGAGGTCACCTAAGTCCAGGCGCCAGCTTGGATGAGAGACCATCACTTTGGAGAATACAAAAGTCAAGAGTAAAAGGGGTCAATGGGTTTTAGATTCTGTAATTCTGAGAATGCAATTCAGAACCTTCTTAGGAACTAAATAACATTTACTAGAAAATCCAAGTAAAACTGTTTTGACAGATGCTGCCGAAGGCTAAATAACTGCACATCCACTTCAGTGTTAACGTGAACAGTCAAGGGAGAGTACAGTACCTCAATGCCAGGTCACTCCCATGTGCAAAACCCTGGCTTTGATTCCCAGCACCACCAATAAATAAACAACTAAGTAAATAAATATACAAAAGGGAGAAAGTGGTTAAATTATTCCAAGTTGCGAGAAAAAAATGGCCATCAGTGGATTAGGGCTGCCAAGACGGCTCAAAGATTAAGAGCACTGGCTGCTCTTCCAGAGGTCCTGAGTTCAATTCCCAGCAACCACATGGTGGCTCACTACCATCTATGAGATCTGATGCCCTCTACTGGTGAGTGGGCATACATGCACACAGAACACTGAATACCCAATCTTTAAAAAAAAAATACATTTTTAAGTAGTTATCTAAGTTCTTCAAAGACTAAAATACTCCTATCAATTTAAACAAATTCATCATTCAGTGTAAAACCACAGACACAGGCACCAAATTTTAACAATGAAGCTCAACCGAAACGGGAAAAACTGTTACACTGTTACAATACCCCTTCCATAAGAAGACATGGCTGGTGCACCAGACTCTCAAAAGAAGCCACAGGCATTACCATCCCTCTCTGCAAATGCTATAGACGTCAAAATGCCCCAAACCAAACAACTATGAAAGCTACAGACCTGCTACTCCAGAGAGTAGCTCTGTGCCGGAGCAGCAGATGCCCAGACACTGACCAAAGTGCAACTCTAGGCCTGGTCCTTGGCTACCCTGTAGAAACAGAACCAGTGGCCACACCAGCTTTGCGCACCAAAGCACACAGGTTTTCAGCCTTTGTGTAGATCCTCAAAAAGTACCCTCTACTTCTAAGTACATGACTGTCACAGAGTCGAAGTGAGCTCTCAGCTAATCAATGCTAACAAAATGATTGAGAAGGGAGGTTGGCCACACCAGGAAGATGAACCAATGGACCAGAAGCTGGAGCTTTGAACTCTAGACAACAGCCAAGTATCTAGTGAAAGGAGGCACTAAGTATCCAACCAATCAAGATGACGTGTGAACCATCTGGACACACAGGCTCATGTGAGCTTGGTTGACTGACAGCTCTGCACGCTGATATATATATATATATATATATAAGCTGTGCCAGGAGTCATCTGACCTGACTCCACAGGAGGATGCCCTCAGCACCTTACCCTGAAGACCTCCTCTGGCTGGTCCTTTGTATCCTTTCTGACACAAAGCTATAATCACGAATTACTGTACTTTCTCTGTGGCTCCTTTGCGAATTATCGAACCACAATGACGCAAGGAGTACAGAGCAACAGTGAGGTTTATTTCAGGGCTTCCTCAACTTTTGCGGGAGAAATTTTCACATGACCCTGGGTACAAGGGTATAAAGTACTCAAATCACATATTCTGATTAAGTCATAAAGAAATTTACTTTGGAGAAACTATTTAATATACTCTAATTTTATTAAAAATTAGAAGCCGGGCGGTGGTGGCGCACACCTTTAATCCCAGCACTCGGGAGGCAGAGGCAGGCGGATCTCTGTGAGTTTGAGGCCAGCCTGGTCTACAAGAGCTAGTTCCAGGACCGGAAACAAAACAGCTACGGAGAAACCCTGTCTTGAAAAAAAAAAAAAAAAATTAGAACAGACTTTCATACTAATAAGAAGAATGTTTTACTCAGAATGGAATCTTAGCGGACATGTTTGAGACTGCGGGATGAGGAACATCACCATGTTTTCACCACAGACCAGGTTTCCTAACTCTATAATCACTGCTGAGAGCACAGCATCACAGAAGGGCACAGTACAAAGAATGGTGCCACTTCAAAAATTTTTGAAGTTCTGTCCTAACCCTAAACCAAAATCTGCTTAGTGATTTTTATAAAATAAAACAATCCAAACAGCAATTTAAAAAATCAAATGCTAACAAAATATAAACCAAGACTATATACTGGTTTGATGTTTATAAGCTAAGAAATGACAACAGAAAAATAGCACCTGTCTTCTGCAAGAGCAGAAAACCTTTGCGTGTACAGTGAAAACACCATGATTCCTAACCTACAGTGTCTCTTACCTGTGTGGGGTGACTCAACCAAGAGCAAAGGTGCAATGTTTGGAGCCGAGGACACAATGAAGCTGCAACACAAACAGTCCAATGCCCCAATTCATTCACTGCTTCACTCTGAATATTTCTGGCCTTAACACACTCGGAAACCTTTTGCTGCTACTAGATTTTCCCACCCCCATGTTGTTATATGACCCTGCATGAAGAGTCAAACTTCTGGAACAGATGGTCTTCAAAATTAATTAAGTATCTACTAGCTACTTTTCTCGCATCTTGGGGGGGGGGGGAGTCAGCTAAGATGAATCAAAGATTCCATACCTTTTACTTCCTTCTTTATGGATGAAAGTGACAGTAGGGCTCTGCCCCTGGTTATGGAAGCTGACACCAAGGTTTGTTACATTAAATTTCCAACAACCAGGAAACAGTTATAACTTCCCAGATCTGCCCTCTAGCAACAAACCCACTTCCCTGTAGCAAAGCCCTGCACCCTTAAAGATTCCATAGCTCCCTAACAGTGCCAGCTGTGGACACAGTTCAAATGCATGAGCCTCTGGAGACACTTTATAGTCACACAATCATAGATTCAGTAAAAACAAAGAAATATAAGCAAGGAAGTTTGATGTAGTGGCATATGCCTATTATCTGAGTAATGAGGGTGGAGATAGGAGCAGCTGTTCAAGGACAGCCTAGACAATTATTGTGAGACTTTTCTCTCTCTCTCCTCTCTCTCCTCTCTCTCTCTCTCTCTCTCTCTCTCTCTCTCTCTCTCTCTCTCTCTCTCTCTCCATCATGAAAATCAAAGACAGAGCCCACAAAAGCACAGTAAAAGAGGGCTACAGAAAAGCTCACCGGTTAAGGGTGCATACTTCACTCACAGAGAACTCTGATTCAGTTCCCTGCATATATGTTGGGTGACAACTAGTAACTCCTGCTTCAGAGGATCCGAGTCATGTTCCAGCCTCAGAGGGCAACTGCACACATGGACTCACAGAGATATACATAATTAAAAAGAAAAATCTGAAAATAAACAAGAGTTCCCGTCCACGGCTCAACTATCAACTGATAGTACACTCACAGAACAGCAGAAACTGGAGATGCAGTTCCAGTGTCTTCTGACACTGCAGATTAACAATCAACGCACAGCTGGGCGGTGGTGGCGCACGCCTGTAATCCCAGCACTCGGGAGGCAGAGGCAGGCGGATCTCTGTGAGTTCGAGGCCAGCCTGGTCTACCAAGGGAGTTCCAGGACAGGCTCCAAAGCTCCAAAGCTCCAGAGAAACCCTGTCTCGAAAAACAAAAAAAAAAAAAAAAAAAAAAAAAAATCAACGCACAATTCTATACATCAAAAAAGACTCTCCAAACATAGTGTGATGTCTTATGCTTGCAACCCCAGCACTAGTGAGACTAAGGCAGGAGGAGGGAAAGTTTCAGGCTACCCTGGGATACACGGCAAGACTTTCTCAAAAAACTCAGAAGGTCACATGAATGTAGCATGGAGAACAGACAGTTCCACAACTTGCTTTTGTTCTACAAGTGTTAAGCTTCTCGCCCAATACACTGTGTTCCTTATCAAGTACTTAATGTATTTTAGACATGGTCCCCTATATTCCAAGACAGCCTTGAACTCTAAATTCTTACTTCCCCTCCTGAGTGCACCACCAGGCTCACTGTATTCAGTGTTGGGGAACCAAGCCCAGAGCACCCCACATGCTAGGCCAACACACTACCTTCTGAGCTACACTCCAATCCCAATCTCTCATTTTTGATAGAGGCAGGAACATAAGGGATATAATGACCTTTTATTTTACATTAACTCCACCACTGAACAACTTCCCTATCACAAACATGGCCACGATGAAGAACCTTACACATACTCATCTGTGCACATGCCTAGGAGTGTGCTACTGGGAAACAACATATACGCACATCACTCTGTGAAGCCATCCTCTAAAAAGATTCTACACCAAATTAAGATCCAACCAAAAAGACTTTAATCTTTTGCTGAAAGATTAAAGAAAACTTCAAGTGAAAAAAAAAAAAACCCCACAGGACTGAACAGTAACACCTGAGTAACAAATGAAATGACCTGTAGCTTTCAATCACATTAATTCAAAAATAAAGAAAATCTAATAGGCTTTTACCCTTATTTAACCAAGTGGATTTAGTTGTTTAAACAATGTTTAACTTTTTAAACTTGAGAACATTAGGAAAGAGAATACTGGAAATACTAAATTCTGCTCAGTTCCAGGACAGGCTCCAAAGCCACAGAGAAACCCTGTCTCGAAAAACAAAACAACAAAAAAAAAAGATTTCTGCTCAGAATCCCTTTCATTAAACACCAGTGGCATCTGCATGCAGATCACTGTTACATAAAAGAGGCCATCAGGATAGATCAGGAAGCCTGAGTGAGTTGGATCCTTGGAACCCATGGTGAGAACTCACTCCCAAAAGATGTCCTCTAATCTCACAGGTGCCCAATTCACAGACCCCTGCACTCTAAGAATAAATAAAATGCTTAAAGTACCAATGATTATCAAAAGGGAATAAAGAACTTAAAAACTCAACCTAAGAACTAGTTTGAGAGACTGATATTCAAAGGGACGCATCACCTTGAAGGCAGAGACAGTAGAATCAGGGGTTTAAGGTTATTCCTGTCAAAAGAAACTGATACTGAGGTTCACCAGTAGGGCAAGAATGGACAGCTATACACTAAAGATACCAGAGTCTGAAAATCTCAGTTCATTTGGAGTTTGAGACTAATTTCTGCATATGCTGGTCAAAAATACTTTAGATTTAACTAATTTCATCACCACTACAATTAAGAATTTTTAAGAAGAAAAGCCAGATAAATTCAAAGTCAATATTTACATACGGAGAAGGGAAAATGGGACTAGGAAAATTAAGGTGCCTTCCAGGGCAGGCATGGCCATGCTGGGACACAAGAAAGCAGTTTGACCTGGCTTCCAGCCTGTCTGGTACCTCTTACCTCACACAATGGGCAATCTCCCTCAACAGGACAGAGCAAGGGCAAGATCCTTTCTACCATGAGTAACAGTGATCTGTTAGGACGGAAAGGCATTTAGGCAACTCCTGTTTAAGCACAGAAAGAGAAGGTACTTTTGCTTAATAACTGCTTTCCTACTCTGCCCTGAAACTGTGCTCCAAGTCCCATTCCCCTCAGACAGAGGAACCCTTTCTGCACTAGTCCACCAAAATCTGACTTGGAATGCCTTGACAAAGCTATTCCTGCTAGAGCCCTGGGCCTTCACCAGACACCACTGAGTTTACTCTTGCACATTAGATGCTGTTTTTAACTATTTTTCAGTTCCCCTAGCCAGTAACATTCGCTCCTGGAGAGCTGGTCACAGGACTCAGGAGACAACCTTCCCTCCCAACAACCAGGAAAGAGGAAAATAGTTGACCAGGTTGGGAATTCTTAGTGGTGGAGCTGCAGAAGTGACCCAAGCTCTTGTAAAGAAACCCAAATAAACCCTGGTTCACAAAATCCTTTTCTTTGGTCTGTTGGCGCCCTCTTAGCTGGGAGGAATGCATCTTTACATTTAGGAAAAGCTGTGCAATACCATCAACATTCCATTTGCACCATCACATCAGCTAGAACGTCTACCTCAGTTGCAAAAAGTTCTGTTTTTGCAGGCCACATAGGAGCAAGGTCAGAGACAAAAGGAAATGGCATGAACACTGTCAGCAGCTCCCAACAGGCTCCTGCTCTCCCACTTCCCACACAGCTATCTTCTTTTCCAAATGCGCTTGTGGGCTTCCAACTCCAACAGAGGACACAGAGACACCTGTCTCCCAGTGGCTTCTCTACTGTCTCCTACACTGCCAACTCAACTTGCTGTAACAAGCCCCTGGGAGCATACCCCTCACCCACCTACCTATCCTAGTGGTGCTACTTCTGAATGGCTGGCTCCTTACTATGTGATTCTGAAATACTGCAGACCAGAGGCAGCAGGCAGAGTGTAAGGCATATAGGAAAACAACATAGTCAAACTCCAATTTTGCAAAAAATAATAGAAGCTGTAACTGTTTACTTAACCATCACCACACGGTGAATACCTGTACGGTAGACTCCAGCCTTTATTTTTTTTTGGTTTTTCGAGACAGGGTTTCTCTGTGGCTTTGGAGTCTGTCCTGGAACTAGCTCTGTAGACCAGGCTGGTCTCGAACTCACAAAAATAAACCTGCCTCTCTCTGCCTCCCGAGTGCTGGGATTAAAGGCGTGCGCCACCATCGCCGGGCAGACTCCAGCCTTTAAAGTCACAGCCTTGACTTCCTTTACTTTAACCCTAGCTACTGCACTCAAAGTCCAGTGAATTACTAAAAAAGTAATTATGGGGAAACTAAATCTCTGCTTTCATAGAGCACAACCGTTTTGAGAAATTTTATCAAGCAAACACTAATTTTGAAAAGAACCAGGAGTATTTACTTCAGAGAGGCCAAGACCTGCAGAAAACTGTTGGGAGCTGTAATGGGCAAATTAATATCTCCACTCTAATTCATACACAACAAAGTGAGGCTTGAGCAGAACACCCAAGGGAAGATGAAGAGTTTAAAGAAGGGCATTCCAAAATACCAAGATCCCTGAACTTCTCCTAAATAAAGAAGATAGCAGGAAAGACACCCAGGCTCCCCGCAGCTTCAACCACTGGAGCAACTGAGGGCTGAAAACATACAGAATAAACTCCACACTACTGAACAGCAAGATAAAATCGTGCCCTATGCTGCTCAGAACAGTCATTACCCTCCTTCTCACTACCCATGCTGCACACTAACTACCCACACATGAATCACTCGGTAGGTACCGGGCCCTCAGATCTCCTATTGCAGCACCTGAGAACTCATGTTCACATCTTACTTAGAGTACAAATACAGTGATGTTTTCAGTTTGAATATGCCAAAGAAGTCACAGGTACTTCCTTTATCAAAAAGGTAGAAGTTCTAGGCTTAAAGGAGAAGAAGAAAACAGAACAGTATGCCAAAACCGGCAGGTAAGAGTAAATCTTCTGGGGCTGGAGAGATGGCTCAGTATCTAAAAGCCAGGACTGCTCTGCAGAGGGCCCAAGTTCGGTTCCCAGCACCAACACAGGGTAGCTCACAACTGATTCTAACTTCACCTTCAAGAGATCTGATGCCCTCTCTCTGGCCTCCATCAGGAACCACACACAATATACTGTCATATCACAAACACATTTCTATGGAAATGAAAATAAAAATAAATCTTTTTTTAAAAATCTTCAGTAGCCAGGCAATAGTGGTCCACACCTTTTATCCCAGCACTTGAGGCAGAGGCAGGTGGATCTCTGTGAGTTTGAGGTCAGTCTGGTCTACAGAGCAAGTTCCAGGACAGCCTGGACTACACACAGAAACTCTGTCTCAGAAAACAAGCATAAGATCTTCAGTGCAATTGTAACAGATTCATGCTAATTTTGCTGCTGAATCTCAAACTGCAAACGTTTGTCACAGTGCAGGGACATGCGCAGTGAATGCAGTGCAGAGTGAAGCACTAACCCTGTCGATGGAGAAACAAAAACAGCATTTCCAACCTGGCAACACCTCAACTGCTCCAGAAGACTCACCATGGGTCCCTGAATTGCTGACATCAAGCAACCATCTACCATACTGAAAAAAAGAAATAAGAATGCATGTATCTCTATTTTCAAAACTCCAACACCCAAGAAGCAACAGAAACATATTCCTGGGGAAGGTGGGACTGATAGAGAGACAATGGAAATGACAATATGACTTCTGAAAATCTTTCTGATTCCTGAATTACATAAATGTTCACAGGAATATGTGACACAGACCCCACCTCCAAAAAGGCAAACAAAAAGACAGCAAGAAAATTAAAGCAAGCAGCAGCAGTGGCCCAGTCTGCAATCCCAGAACTGGAGGAGCTGAGCCAAGAGGGTTACAAGACCCTCTCTCAAAAGACTGACAGTTAAAAACATTACATTAACCCTTAAAGCTAAGAAAGTTTAAGCATTTAATGCAAATAAACTATCAAGCTGGTAGCACAACTGAAATTTTCTTTTCAAGGCAGTATTGGTGTGTGTGTGTGTGTGTGTGTGTGTTGTGTACGGGGGGGGGGGTTGATTTCTCCTACTGTGAGACGTAGAGATGGAACTCAGGTCGTCAAATTTGACTGAAGAAATAGTGCTTTTCAGTACTTCTTCTTACCAGCCAGCTAATATTTTTAAATGGTTTTAAGATTCAGAATATCAACAAATACAACCTATGCAGTTAAGTTTGTAAAGGCATAAAGAACTGTCAGTCAAACATAACCTACTGTTGCTCTACTTATTAATTTTCTTTTCAAATGTCTATTATCTGTGTTGTAGAATAATGCAATTGCACTGATGTTGCTAAGACTACACATCTCAATATTAGAGAAAAAAAGGATGCATTCAGTGTGAAACCTTAAAAAACTAACCTTGAACTAAAGGATTTCACATAGCATCATAATGTATACATGTCCCAAGTCAGCCCAATGGAAGTGGGACAGTAGCAGTAGCACTACAGACATAACAGGCCTAAACTCCACTCCCAACCACAGGAGCTAAAACAACATCCACATTTTGAGTAAAAGTATCAGGAAGCAAAAGCCAAAACAGGTTTTTGTCATGGCATGTCAAAGAAAGGCCCGATATAGCCAAGTTGGGATAAACTGTAGAAAAAGAGTAACTATACGATTAAAACACTGGATACATACATACATACATACATACATACATACATACATACATACATACATAACAAAAGAAAAAAATCCATCAGTCTACAATAACCTAGAGGTAAGCAAGTAACTACCCCACAACAGCTATTGCATAGCACCATAGTTTCTTCTGTTGCTGTGATAAAATACCCTGACAGAAGCAACTTGAGGGAGAAAGGTTTGTTCTAGGTCAGAGTTCAAAGGTACAAATGCAAATTAAGGTAACAGGAGCTTGAAGCTGCTGGTTACATGGCAACTACAAGCAGGAAACAAAAAGATGAATTCATCTGCTCTCTGCTCCCTTTCTCCAGTCCAGAATCTCAGTCAGGGGTGGGTCTCTCCCACATCAATTAACTTAATTAAGATAATCTTGCACAAAACACAGGCAACTCAAAAGCCTGTCTCCCAGGTGACAGTAGCTCTGTCGTGGTGACAATTCACAGGAACCATCACAAACAGGAAAAAGAATATTCTTTATCACCTACATTAGGACCCAACTCAAGCTTCTTGTAGCAATTTCAGCATACAATCTTAACATAAAAACATAAAGTCTGAATCTTGCAAGGATGTAACTACAGGCAAAATGCCAGGTGTGGCGGTGCAAACCTGGGATCAGCACTTGGGAAATGGTGGTAGGAGGGAAAGAAGCTTGAGACCAACCTGGGCTACATGAGAGCCTGTCAAAAAAAGAAAAGAAAAAAAGGAAAGAAAAAGAAAAAAGACAATTACAATCTTTAAAAAAAAAAAATCTCAAAGAGTATTTTTTTAAATAGTTACTAGTCCAACACAAAACCTGATCTTCAGCACTTAAAAAAAATAACCTTTGGTTTTTCCACTTAATCTGCCAAAATGTGGCTAAGGCCCACGTGGAATGACAAGAGTATGATAAACCCTGACTTCAGTAGGCTTCACCACTTGCCTAAGAGGTCAACCCACTTCCCACACTGCTCTAGAAATCAAGTCTAGTACTGGTCCTACATTAAGATGGCTTCCTGACATAATGAACACCTGGCAATGCATAGAGGCTTGTTTCTTTAATTCCCACACTTACAAGGCAGAGGCAGGCAGATCTTTTGAGTTCTAAGCCCATCTGGTCTATATAGTAAGTCCCTGGTTAGCCAGCACTATAGTGAGACAGTATCTCAAATAATACCAACTACTGTCTACTACAAATATGTAACAACTACATTCATGTGAAATATGGTATTCAACATCTTTTTTCAAATTTATTCTCATACAAATCAGCCACATGAAACCAAAGGTGATGATGCAGTTCAGTGTCCACAAAATTGTTGCAGCATATTTGATGGCACTACGAACCCTAGACTATGTTAATAAAATTAAACTCTGAGCCGGGCGGTGGTGGCGCACGCCTTTAATCCCAGCACTCGGGAGGCAGAGGCAGGCGGATCTCTGTGAGTTCGAGACCAGCCTGGTCTACAGAGCTAGTTCCAGGACAGGCTCCAAAGCCGCAGAGAAACCCTGTCTCGAAAAACCAAAAAAAAATAAAATTAAATAAAAATAAAATTAAACTCTGGGGGCAGAGTCAGAAACTAGTTGACAGGAATCAGCCAGAGAGGATAGAAGGATGGAGGAACCAGGAACATGGACAGAGAGAACACAGGAAGGAGGAGGGAGAAACTTTAGGGATTTGATTAAATCTTTCTGGTTTGGAGGAGTGGGGAGAAGTTTCTCTTGCTGGGTCTCTGGCAAAAAGGAAGGCCAGTTGACTGCTTCTCAGCCTCTCTGATCTAGCAGGTTTTCACCCCAACGTGTGACTCCTGAGTATTGGTAAACAAATGATACAGACTTAATTAAAACCTACATTTGGTGGCTGGTGCTGAGCCAGTGCTAGCGGGACAGGAAATCTCACCAGGCCATGGTCTGAGCAGCCAGGTGCTGACTGCAGACAGTAGTTAAAATATAAGTAGATTAAGGTGCAGCCACTAAACTGACAGGAAAACAAGGAATAAACTGTTATGAACTTCAGCCTATTCCTGATAAGGTACTTATGCCTCCTAAGAGTAAAAGGTAACATCTAACTTTTAGCTGAATATTCAAAGCCTGAACAGATGGAAAAATTTCTCCCACTGCAAACTATTAACTCCTACCAATGTCAACTCTCTTTCTGTCCCCACCCACTATTTAGACTTCTTTTCTTTCCTATTTAAATACCCTTAGTCCTGTGTAGCACATCTTTCTCTTCTCAGGTATTTGTGAACGTGTAAGTCCATCACACACACTAAGCATATACACCTTCCTAATAAACTATTAGATTGGGAGCTGGAGAGATTAAGAGCATGGGCCACTGTTCCAGAGAATCAATTCTCAGCACGCACATGGCAGCTCAGAACTGTCTGTAACTCTAATCTAGGGGATCTGACACTCTCACAGACATGTAGGTAAAACACCAATGTACATAAAATTAATTATTTTTTTAAAAAAATGTTATACTGCAGACACACTTCTTATCATGTACGTAAGTCCTACAGGACTCGTGGAAAGAACCTAATACAATCTATCATTTTTTTTAAAGATTTACTTCTATCTTATATTCATGGGTGTTTTGCCTGTATGTACATGTATGTGCAAGCAGTGTCTATGGTGGCCAGAAGAGGGCAGTGGAGTCCCTGAAACTGGAACTACAAACCTCATTGAGCTGCCACATGGGTGCTAGGTACCAAACAGGAGTCCTTTGCAAGAGTAGCAAGTGCTTTTAACAGTGAGCCACCTCTCCAGGTCTGACTTAGGAACATTTTAAGTTAGGCACCCAATAAGGACTTAACTTAAACTAGATTCAATATTACAAGAGTATGAAACAAGCTGTTTACTTCCTCATAAAGACAAGGCACTAGTAACTGGGGCAGGGCGGAGAAAGAAGGGAAAAGGATCAACACTGACTTGTCCAGCTGTGTTTCTGGAACTACACTGGGACAGGCTTCCTCCCAGTCTGCAGCTCAGGAATTGAAGGCTTTAAAGTCTCCACTCCACGTTTGACCAGTACTGCAGAGGTGAGTTCAACACAAGAGGGGGAAATCCTGACTTCCAGCCACACCACTCCAAAACATGCTTTTCATGACACCAGGCTTCCAAACTGAAAAAAAGCAGCTAGTTAAAACAGCATCTTGCAGCTTCTCATTTAGAAAGAGGAAAAGAATATACATTTAGCTGAAAATTTGTATTTAAATGTTCCTCAGCAAACTGAGATTCTACTAATGGGCATGCAGACATCATTTCCAACCTCTAAACACCCCACAATAGGTCTATGTTGCCTGAGACTTTAGTGCTCCTGTCTCTTCCATCCCTTAATGTTGGGATTAGAGGTGTGTGCCACGCCTGACTCCCTTCATGTATTTCTAACATACTAGAAAAAAAATGCTGCAAATAATTAATACTGCAGTTAGCTCAGGTATAACTGTGTTAGCTACCCCAAAGGTCAGACTCTACAAAAGAAAACTGTTCCCAGGAGACTGACTTATCAACCGGTAAGGGTAAATTTTGGGATCACCCACAAAACAAGAGAGGCACACACACAACCGTATCAATCCTAACACCACCATTCCCAAGAAATGGGAGGCACTACTGCCTAAGATACAGCATAAAGACAGTTAAAAACAAAAAATAATTTTAACAAAGAGACAATGTAGCACGATTAATAAAAACCCAAAGATAGAAATTGGGGTTCAACCTGAAGGTCAGAAAAGCAAAACAGCTAGCCATTGGCTCTTACCTCTACCTCAGTCTGAAATGGTGATCCTGCTTCCAGGAACCTCCAGGAACTCTGCCTGAGTTGTCTCCTCCCATCTCATACTCCTCTCTAGTGCTGAGATTAAAGGCAAGCACCACTATCACCCAGTTTCTATGGCAAACTAGTGTGGCTTCTGGGACCAAAGGTGTGTGTCACCACTGCCTGGTCTGTAAAGATGATCAGTGCAGGCTGTTTTACTCTCTGAACTTCAGGCAAGCTTTATTTATTAAAATACAAATGAAATGTCACTAAACCATGGTCTTCAAGCTCAATCTTGTACTAGGCTTCAACAGACCAGATTACAAATCAAAATGGAGTCACTCCTACTGAAGTTAGCCAAACTGAAACTAAGTTATATGTCCTTCAGAAAAATCAGGAAAAAAAACAAAACAAAACAATTTCCCCTAGCAGGCCCCTGCGCAATGAGGTACCCTCAGTTTTAAAGCTTGGTAAGCCCTGTCCTGAAGCGATCTGATGTAGTACTAGTAGGTTCTCTACTGACTTCTCCCGTTTTCCACCTAGCAGAGGAAGTAACTTTAAAAATCCACCAATCCCTTTGTCTTTTGTTTTCAGCCCTTCTGTGTCCCAGAAAATTAAGTTCCAAGCCCACAACGGCAGTATTTTTCAGAGTTCCCCAAATGAAAATGTGAACTGTGACCCTAAGAAAGACAGAGAATGGAAGGCACCTCGAGCACACACTTCCCCAAGTGTGACTGGCATTCTGTACTGTGGTCTGCTTGGAGCCCGTAATTAAGGGCACTATTGAGCCAGTCCCTCTCGATCCTCCCACCAGTGGCAACGGGGAGCAGGCAGGAGGCAGGGCAACAACATGAAAGAAACGACTTCATTCCCTAAACAGTCTGCACTACTTCCAGAGACCTACAGGGTAGTCACTTTGTTCTCCCAGAGGCAGAACCAGGAGTCCACCACACAGGTAGGAATTGCTCTACCACTGAGCTCTCCCCTCCAGCCTCCTTCCGACTTTTACCCAAAATGGCCTTGAATTTCCCATCCCTGCCACCAGTCCTTGGAGTTACTCGCCTGTTGTTGCTAGGTCTGGTGATGGTATCCTAAGTAATCTTGGCACAACCGAGTGTAAAGACTAGATGTGGAGCACAGGACAGCAACCTCACACTACCGTCTTGAGCTATCCCCCATCTCCTTTGAACACTGAAAGTGGAATCAGACAAGGTCTACAAATCAGTTAAAGTATTTTTTAACAATCTTAAGCAGGGCTCAGCGGTTAAGCGCACTCACTGGCTGCTCTTCCAAAGGACCCAGGTTTGATTCCCAGCACCCAGATGGCACTCAACTGTTAACTTCAATCCCAGGGGATCAGAGCCCTCTACTGGCCTCCCTGGGCACCAGGCATACATGCAGTACATAAAACAAATATGCAGACAAAGCACCCATTCACATATATTTCAAAATCCCTAAGCATAAAAATATGGTCCCTCATGACAGCGCGGCTTGTACTCCCAGCCAAGACAGGATATTGAGTTTAAGTCTTCAGTCTAGAGTACAAGAGACTTCATACAAATTAATTTAGACTGAAATCCCTTTTGCTTGATCCATTTCATGGGCATTTTAGTAAGATTTTAAGCTAATTTCATTTTACTTATTGTAAAAAACACTACACATTTTTATAACTATATTAGGTAACGTTAACTGTTATCAAACCTGTTAATGAACATCCTATAAATCAGACATCGATTTTTTTTTCCGGTGAATGCTGAAGGGGTGAAAAAGAAGGCTAAAGACGAGCCTCCTCGCCTCTATCCAAAATTTCACCACCTCAAAAGTATGCTCAGGATACGTAGGTAAAAACGACTAAGATCGGGTTTCATTTTCACAGCCTAACAAAAGCTACGCAGAAGGCAATTACTCTCCATCAATCCTCTCAGGCTGCAGTTTCTTCCAGAAAATTCCAAGCAAAGTTACTGAGGCATTCGCATTTCGGTACGGATCCCATTTTCCGCACTAGACACATTGAAATCCTTTACACTTAAACGTACCTTATACGGCTTGTGGATGCACATGATGATAAATAAACCTTTAAGCCAGGAGTAAGACTTCAAACAGAATAACCCTTACAAAACCTGAAACCCAATTCGCTGATTATAAAAACCAAATCAATATAAAAACAATTGCGTAAACAAACTTTGTGATGCGGAGGCAACGACGTGGTTGACTGAAGCCATTTCTCAACCCCACATCCCCTCCTCCCGGAAAGGCCCAGAACGCACCAGCCGTGCAGGAAGCCACCAGGGACCGCGACCCCCAGCGAAGCGCGGCAGCCGCGCCGAGTCGCGCTACACCCCGGCGCGAACGGGAAGGCAAACCCAAGGTCACGCGAGCCCCAGCCCCGAGCCCCCCAGGCAGGGCGTCACCAGGGTGACCCGCCGCGGGGGTCCCGCCACGCCCCTCCCCCGCCCGGTTACGCAATGCCGCCGCCCCCGCCCCCCCGCACGGCGCGGAACAAAGCGCGCGGGAAGCGGTCGCCGGGCAGGGGCAGGGACCCCACCAGCGCCATGTTGGCGGGGGCGGCGGGGACCGGGCGGGGGCGACGAACAAAGGAACTCACGCACGCCCTGGCCCTAGCCCGCCGCGCCCCGGCCCCTCCGAGCCCAGCCGGCAGGGGGCGCTGAGGGGCATCGCCCGCGGACAATGCGCCCGGGGCCCGCGGGCTGCGCTCACCTGGGTCCGCGCGCCGCGAGGCCCACCCGCTCTCCCCTCACAGTCCTGTGACAGGCCCCACGCCCGTCTCACCTGCGGGCCGCAGAGGCTGCCCACGGGGCCGCCGTGGCTCGTTCGTGCTCCCCGCCGGCCCAGCCCGAGCCAGACGGCGCCTCCCCACCCCCGCTCTATC
>NW_004949202.1:965721-976851 GCF_000317375.1 Microtus ochrogaster
CCGCGCCGCCCCGGCGCCCGGCGCCGCCGGAGATACTGCGCAGGCGCGGGTAGGAGGCGGAGCTTTGCGGCGAGGGCGGGGCCTGGCGCTGCTCACCTGGAGGAGGGTGGGGCGCGCACCCATGGCCGCCAGGTGCGCGCCGGGAAACCGCTGGCCGCGCGCAGACCTGGTCTCCCTTAGGAGCACAGCAGGATCAGGGAGGCGTACGGCGAGCCGCCGGTGTCCGGGCGCCGGCATTTGCACTTGCACAGGCGAACGGGTTTCTGGAACTATCCTTCCTCTTTGTCCTGGGACGTTACCTTCGCTGTCTCCCGGTCTGGCTAGCTGCGGAGATGCAGGGGGTTGGGTCACGTGATCGTGCACAGCGCAGGTGCACCCTCGACCCTGCCGAGCATCACCCTTGGATTGCAGGACGCGAGCCCTTTAAAAAATATGGATGGGCTCGCCAAACTCCCTCGAAGACACCGCCTCACTGCACGCCGCACTGCGCAGAGGCCTGGAAGCTCGGCTCAGCTGCAAAGCCCAGGGCCTCCTTGCGAACACCTGCTGAGAGCACCTGCTCCAAACATCTGGCCTGGCCTCGCTGCAGCCACTGGCCTAGAAGTCACCCCGAGCTCCTCACGAGGCAGCAAGCCAAGACTTCGCCCGATCGCACGTGAATTCGTGCGACTTCGGTTCGAGTTAAGACGCCTTTTGAAGATCTGCTTGGCTGTGTGCAGAAAGGGAGAGAAAGGAAACATCCAGAATGGTTTGGTTTGGAGCGCTTGGGGACCTGGTGGTTCATCTGGATCTCACCCAGCCTGGCGTGCTCCTGTCTCCTAACCCCTAGCCTAGTCTCTGGAGCCAGGCGGTCACCGACCTGGTTCCTCCAGTGCTCCTGCACTGCCGCATTGTCATAAGCCAGAGTGTTGTCAGGTCGAATTACAAGACGTTATTGGAAAGCCCTTAGCGCACTACAAACCTGCAGCACGGTTGTTAGTTCGCAGTGCTCTTTTGGGCACCTTTTTTTTTCTTTAAGATTGATACGTGCCTGCTCAAATTAAAGTATTTGTCTCAGATGACACTCTTGTCAGAAGCAACCTTGTCAGCCGACCAACGGGAGGGCTAATTTCAGTCGAGACACGTCCAGCCTCGTGAGCATTGAGAGATGATTACCTTTTGTTGTTGTGTTGAATATTTGATAGTGAAGGCTGACAGGAGCAAGGAAGAGTGTGATGGGAAGGAGGCTCAAGTGGTTAGTCTGGAACACTTTGTTTCGTTGGTGAAGCTCCTGCGTTTCTGTTGTGTTAGGGTTCTCTAGAGGAACGTGTGTGTGTGTGTGTGTGTGTGTGTGTGTGTACATATATATGATTTATGAGAATAGCTTGCAGATTGTGGTCCAGCTAGTCCTGCAATCCAGTAGTTGTTCAGTCCACAAGGCTGACGGTCGTCAATATACACTGATAGCCCAAAGAAGTGGGATCTAATGTCAGTGAAGCAATGGACTAGCTAGTGAGAGCAAGAACAAGCATACAAAGACAACAAGCTTCCTTCTTCCATGTCCTTTAAATAGACTGCTGGCAGGTGTGCCCCCAGATTAAAGGTTTATCTCCCTACCTCAAAAGATCCAGATTGTATCTTCTCACCTCAAAGATCTCAATCAAATGATGTAAGCAAGAATCCCTCGCGGGTGTGCCCAGACATGTGGGGCTTTTAGTTTTAGATGTAGTCAAATTGACAACCAAGAATAGACATCACATCTGCCTAGCAGTATTGATTATTTGGGACCTGGTTATTGGGAAGAATAGAGTTTTTGGGTTGTTTTGCTTGAAACAGGGTCTCGCTGTCTAGCTGACCTAGGATGTGTTAGGTAAAGCCCAGGAAAGCCTTAACTTAAGGTCTTCCTGTGTAAGCCTCCCCAATGCCTGACTGGATGACAGGGTTTAAGGATGATTGCCCTGTGCTCTGTAGGATAGCATCATCCCTGGCTTCTGAGGCCACTAGCAGACACTCTCCTCAATACTGGCCAACCAAACTTCTCCCCTGTTTTCCCAACCCCTGATTTAAATTTGCCTCTACTGATGATCTCCAGAAAACTGTCAAAAATATATAAGCTAGAGCTGTGGGTGCCTAAATTGGATCTGGGTACAAGGTTAGTTTGCTGTTTTTTGTTGTTGTTGTTGGTGGTGGTGGTGGTGGTTGGTTGGTTGGTTGTTTTTTGACGTTTGGTTGTTTGAGACAAGATCTCATATAGCCCAGGCTGGCCTGAACTTTATGTAGCCAAAGACCATCTCGAACTCCTTCCTCATCCACTCACTTCCTCCTCCTAAGAGCTTGGATAACAAGCATATGCCACCACATCCAACTCAACTTGAACTTTCCTGGGTGGTGGTGGCACATGCCTTTAACAGCAGCACTCAGGAGGTGGAGGCAGCCTGAGTTTGATCTGGAACCCACATGCTGAAAAGAGAAAAACAGCTTTTGAGGGTTGTCACCTGACCGCCTCACCTGCACTCCGCCACTCACACCAACCCAAATAAAACAGAATCTAAAATGTTTTATTAAAAATCTAATAAACCCTAGCTTTGTTTCCTACTGACTCTTCTTAAAATTCTCTTCTGCAATGAAGTCAAGGATCCTGCTTTATATTCCTGAGGGCCTCTTGAGCATTAGTGAACTCCTCCTCGGGCTGCTGGCAGCCATTCTGGGCTGTTTTGCCTGCTGACAAGGATTCTCGCAGTTAAATGGTGACCTACAGTAAAGTTTCTGCTAACTCCACAACTGGCACCAGCAACTATAGGTGTACTGATCTGGCCAGGCCCCTCTCACTAGAGGATCTTGGTATAGCTGGTCTCACAAGGACAGAGACAGTTCTGTTGGGCCTGCACAGATACAAGGGACAGAATTCTTAGAGCCCACAACCAATACACTTTTGTTGAATTGGGCTTGGCCTAAAACTACCTCTATACTAAGGATAAATAAAGCCTGGCCTAAAACAGCCTCCAAAATAGTCAACTGCACCCTTGCTTGCTGTGTGAACAAGGTCTAACCTAATATGAGCGCTCTCCTGTTTACAATCGAATCTCAGCCGCATCCCAGCTGAGCCTCTGCTGGTTGCAGATTATTGAGTGCACCAAGCTCTATAAAGCAAATGTGGACTCTGAGTTACTAAGGTATTTTCTGTCATTGCCTTTTCTCTAGCCACAGGCATAATGTGGATATATGGTAGGGCCAGGCATACTAAAGCAACTTTGGTTCAGAGTGGTGCTTGGTTTTAGAACTTCTGCCTTGCTCATTGACCACTTGCTTGATTGCTTGACTATAATGTCATAGTCTGATGGAGGAAGGTCATTGGTTAAATAATAAAGAAACTGCTTGGCCTCATAGGTTAAAACATAGGTGGGAGGAGTAAACAGAACAGAATGCTGGGAGGAAGAGGAAGTGAGCTTAGGCTCGACAGCTCTGCTCCAGATGCTCCCCTCTCCTGGGCAGACGCGATAGCTCTGCTCTCTAAGGCAGACGGCGATGCTGCCAGCCACCAGGTCAGACATGCTGAATCTTTCCTGGTAAGCGCACCTCGTGGTGCTACATAGATTATTAGAAATGGGTTAAGAGGCTGAAACTAATGGGCCAGGCAGTGTTTAAAAGAATACAGTTTGTGTGTTGTTATTTCGGGTAAAGCTAGCCGGTGGCGGGAGCTGGGTGGCAGAATGCAACCCGCAGCTCCTACTACAATAGTCAAGGCTATGCCTCCAACTCATTATGTAACCAAGGAGGAACTTGACTTTCTATTGCAAATGCTTCTACCCTCAAGAGTGTAGGGATTACAGATATACAATACCACAGCAAGTGTGTTCACTAGTGGGGATGGATCCCAGGACTGTCAGCTTAGCTGTTGACTTTTAGCAACTCAAGTTTTCTCTAACACTCATTACAAGGGCACCATGGGAGGTGGGGGTCTGTGAAAGTCATTAGATCTCAGATCAGAAGGCTGCAGTGTAAGAAAATGAGGTCAAACATAGTTGGGCATAGCCACCCCTAGCAGTATCTCTCCAGGTGCCTGTCACTCTTGGTATCATAGGAAGCTGGAGGAGGTTAGGATGTGTACCCAAGGCTAAAGTTATGTTTCATGTTTCAGTTACTGCACTTAAGAGAAATATAAAACAGAAATGCCTCTAGCCTGGATGCGCCACTTGCCCAAGAAAGATAACATCCTGGAATGTGGGGGCTGTTTACATAAGGTAACAAAAAGTCACCTGTTTTTCCTTCTGTAAAGAGCTCGGTTGCCACAACTACATAGAATGTTCTTGATCATATGTGGTGGGAGGTATGTCAGGATGTATGTTTGCCCCTGATTGGACAAAGGCAGGAAGTGCGTAGCCTTGTGAGCTTTGCCTTTATAAGCCTAATGTAAGTTAGTGCCATTCTCTGGGAATCCCTGGTGTGGACCTGACCAGTGTCCATCATCATGGCCAGTATTTAATAAAGCTTGCTTCAAATTTGGTTCAAAAATTGTGGTAGTGGTCTTATTCTCACCCAGTGGGATTAATAGCCTCTGTCTCCCAGGTCTTTTCCTGTAAGCACCCTTGTTTCTGTCCTCTGCGATGTCTCCAGTGTCCAGACCAAAGCTGTGCTGAGAGCAGGTGCTAACCCTGAATACCCCCACCAGCAGCTGTCTTACTTTTCTGTTGCTATAATAAAACCATCCCAGCAAAAGCAATTGAAGAAAGTGAGGGTTGTTTTGTTCACATTTTGAGGTGCAGTTCCACCATGATGGAGAAGTCAGAGTGGAGGGAACTTGAAGCTGGTGGTCACAGTCAGGAATAGAGAGAGCAGTGACCCACAGAGGGCAAATCTTCCCAGACTCCACAGCCTTTCAATTTGACAGTAACACTATCCAGCCCTGATCTTACACATCCTTGAGAACAGGATGCCTGTGAGCCCAAGTTCCTCTTCAAGTAGGCTGACTGAAACTAGTTTCAGCCTAAGATGGCTGCCCGGGTGACGTCATGAAACTTCTAACTTCATTATAACCCCGTCTGCATGCAGACGACTTACCTCCAAAGCCACAGTAGTCGACAATTGCCATGACAACAAGGAAGGAACTACAAGGAGAGAAAAAAAAAACAGGGTCTGAATGCTAGGAAAATGTCCCCCCATTTCCAGAGAGATAGCTGTTCCTCCCCTCACTAGCCTATCACCCCAAGGGTGATACTTGATGTGTGAGACAGTCTCTCTGCTACTCAGTTGATCTTGATCCACATTTCCAATCAAAGGGGACAAAACTGGGTAACGAAAGGGTTCACCGACGACTACTGAAGGCCAGCTAGAATCTGTAGATGGATCCTCAGGTATATCCCACAGAGGCAGAGGCAAGTTAGAAAATAAGGAACCATAGGGAAGGACATGGGAAGGAAATGGAGCCTCTTTCCACTGCCTGCTGAGAACATAGTGAATGTCATAAGGGCCAGTATTCCAAAAATCTCTCCCATTTTGTAAAGCTTCTTTTAGGCCTGCCATATCCCTGGAATTTAATGGTCTCCCCAGTTTCCTTCTTATCCTTTCTGCTGCTTCTTTTAAAGCTATCTGGTCATTAAAGATTGGGAGACCAGACCCCAGTCTATAGGAAACAGATACAACCTTCACCTTCATTAGAATAAAAGCCAGGCTAGCTTTCTGCCCCAGTGTGCCTGCTGGCATGGTTTGGGCTATGGAGGGAGTTGGATCACAGGCGTGTTCCACCATACCTGGTGCATGCAGTGCAGAAGTGAACCCAGGGTTTCATGCATGCGGTTCACACCAGAACTATATCCCCAGCCCAAAACAGTCATTTTCTATCAAAGCTCAAATGTCTGGCTATTAGACATTGTGCAGACACAGATACAATTCCCAACCCCTCCAGGATTCCCTTCTGCGATGGTTTGGATAGACTTGTGTTTGAATGCTTGGTCACTCAGGAGAGGCTCTCTCAAGAGGTGTGGCCTTATTGGAGGAAGTGTGTCACTGGGAGTGGGCTCTGAGGTCTCAGAAGCTCAAGCCAGGCCTAGTGACTCAATTCTCTTCCTGCTGCCTACAGATCAAGATGCAGAATTTTCAGCTCCTTCTCCAGCACCACATCTGCCTGCATGCTACCAGGCTTCCTGCCATAACAATGAACTAAACCTCTAAACCAGCCCCAGTTAAATGTTTTCCTTTCTAAGAGTCACCTTTGTTTTAGTGTCCCTTTACAACAACAGAAACCCTAACTAAGATGTCCCAGCATCACTGCTGAATAAAGAAAGCCACAGCCCTTCCACATCCTGGCCAAACATATGTCAAGTGAACCACAAGAGATCTGGAGGCACCATCCCTGGTAGGGGACACTAAGTGCATGTTCAGGCATGTTTCTGCTGTGTTTAGGGACTATCACATGGTGGTGGGGATGTAAGATGTACACAAGAATAGCATGGTCCAGCCCTTCCCACAGCAAGCTGACTTCCTTACATGTCCCCTGATACACTGCCACCACCCGGGCTACTTCTACACAGCACACACACAGATGCTTTTAAGTGCTCTCCTTAGAGAAGCTTCCCCTGACAGCACACAATTGGCTCACCCTCCCCACTTCTCTTACCTATATTGAATGGCAATGATCCCATCTGTTATGCCAGCGTTGGGTTTTTTGCTTTTCTATTTCCTGGGCCTTCATCCCATTATAAAGGCCAAAGGATAGGCATGAAATCTGGTTTTCTTGCCAGTCCACTCCCTAGACAGCAGTTGGGAATCAACCCTTTTGTCATAGATGGCTGGGAATACCCAGTCACATGGGTGTGTTAGGCCAAAGAGCCTAAGAAAATAGTGCACATTGGGTTAAGCTTTTCTTATTCACTCTTAAGGAGTTACATCAAATATCAAAAGTTCAGATGGTTAGTGAGACAGTGGCTGAAGCACTTGCTGCACAAGTGGGAGGACCAGAGTTCAGGTCCTCAGCACCCAAGTGCAAGCTGGTGGGCATGGTCATTGTCACCACTGTTTGTGCTCACTGAGAAGTTCACTGTTCCAGAATTTTAAGCGGGTTGGACTGAAAGCATCCTCAAGGCCACTTGTCTAGGGATAGGCTGGCCAACCTGAGAAAGAAGAGCAAAACAGTCCAAAACTAAAAACATTATGTCCTTGAGAAGAGATAGAAAGTGAACCATCCAACCCAGGTTACTATTGTTTAACATAGGTTACAAACGCACTTGCAGGGAGGACGGGGCAGAAATTCGCCCCTGAGAAGCCCAACCACAGAAAGGAAAACTCAATTAGAAACTCAGGTGACTGCCTCAGCTTCCCCAGTCAGCTTCTACTGTGAGAGGGAGCACAGGGTTTGAGATTATCTCTGTCTGTGCTGGTTGTTCTTTTCCTTGGAAGCTTCCCTGCAGAGACACTGCTCTGCCTGGGGATTCTCTGTTGTGAACTCCAGCTGGCAGTCTCCATGAGGCTTCCTCTGTTGATGTCTGTGGGATGTTCTTAATGCCCAATCTGTCTGTCTACCTAGCTATCTCCCCAGCTCTTTTATTTACACTCTTGCTTCAGCTTATTGTACACCTAATAAACTCATTCGAAAAAACAAAGTATGGCTGTTGTAGGTCATTCTCCACACCGTACAGAACACCCTTTGTGTTTCTGTTCACAGTGCCTATTGTTTTATGTGTGTGCGTATGCTTCAGGCCCAAAGGAAACTCCTTTTCCCCAAATTCCAAAAGGCCGAAGGGACAAATGGCTAGCGATGGTGCCCATTAGCACAGCAAAGCCCATGCTGGCCCCCAGGCTCCCTCAGTATCACAAGTACTATTCCAGGGTTCGGCCCCTACCCTAAACTTGTCCAGATCAAGGGTTCCCCTTCCTCACAACTACTCAACCTCTTTTTACTGCTATTATAGACATGTTCTTTGGCTTACTTTGCCTCTCTCCTATCTGATCATATCAATTGAGATAAAGGGGACTGAAGAGCTGGCTCAGATGATAACACGTGTGTCCCACGTGTATGAGGACCCAAGTACAATCCCTAACATCCATGTAAACAAATCTGGGCCCGGCACAGGCTTGTAGTTCTAGGGCTTGGGAGGTGGAGACAGGAGGATCCTGGAGTTTCCTGGCCAGCCAGCCTGGCCTAATCAGCAAGCTCCAGGTCCCGGTGAGAAACTATGTCTCAAACAATGAGGTGGGTGGCTTTCCAGAAGAATGACACCCAAGGTTGACCTTTGACACCCCTGCCTCCCCAGGTGCACGCACACACACACAAACACACAAGAAATCCAAGATCAGGTTTGTCTGTCAACAATTTTCCTTTGAGCTCTGTAATATCTGAAGTTAGCCTGGATTTCAAAACTGCTAAAAAGTTAGGCAAGAGAGCCAAGACGGGCCCTGATATGCTAATGAATTAACCTAAGGTGGCTATGACATGCTTGTTAGTCAACCAACCCAACGCTGTGAACCCTTACAGCACAAAGCTACCGCCCAATAAAACTTTGGAAATGGTCTCTAGGATCACACTACCACACTCCCAAGACAAGGTTCCTCTAGCCTCTGTGGTCATACCCATTGGCAAGAGGACTTGCGATTGGCCTCTTTATGTGGTCATGGCAGCGACCACTGAAGTTCCAGCATCTTCACTGGCCTTACATATGCTGTGAACCCTTACAGCACAAAGCTACCGCCCAATAAAACTTTGGAAATGGTCTCTAGGATCACACTACCACACTCCCAAGACAAGGTTCCTCTAGCCTCTGTGGTCATACCCATTGGCAAGAGGACTTGCGATTGGCCTCTTTATGTGGTCATGGCAGCGACCACTGAAGTTCCAACATCTTCACTGGCCTTACATATGCTGCCCTGTCAGCACTAGCAACTTTTGGATCACCATCAGTATGCCATCTTCCCATCCTGCCACAGCTCACAGATGTCACAGCAGACATAGGCCAAGCCTGCAAGCTTCTGAAGGGTTCTCACCAAAGACTTGTTAATCCCACCGGGCAAGACTAAGACCAGTACCACAAGTTTTGAGCCAAATTTGAAGCAACCTTTATTAAATACTAGCCAGTTCCCCCGATACTGGTTAGCGCCATACCCAGGATTCCCAGAGTATGGTACCAACTTTCATTAGACAGAGCTTTTATTTATTTATTTATTTATTTTTTATTTTTTTATTTTTTTTTTTGGTTTTTCGAGACAGGGTTTCTCTGTGGCTTTGGAGCCTGTTCTGGAACTAGCTCTGTAGACCAGGCTGGTCTCGAACTCACAGAGATCCGCCTGCCTCTGCCTCCCAAGTGCTGGGATTAAAGGCGTGCGCCACCACTGCCCGGCTTAGACAGATCTTCTAAAGGCAAGACCCACAAGGCTATGTACTTCCCTCCGTTGTCCAGTAAGGGTAAACATACATCCTGACGTACTTCCCGCCTGTGTGTGATCCAGCACATCCTGTGCAGTTAGGATGATCAACCTTGTTTACAGAAGGGGAAAGGTGACTTTATTTTACGTGAACAGAAGCCCCCAGTATTCCAGGAAGTTACCTGCCCTTCGGTTAGTGGGGGCTCACAGGTTAGAGGCGTTTTTGTTTTATAGATCTCTTAAGTGAAGCATGATTAATAAAAACTTAGAGACAGATACTGGGGTTCAACCTGAAAACCAGAAAAGCAAACCAGCTGGCCACTGGCTTTTACCTCAAAGTCAGTTCAGAAATGATGATCCTGCCTCCAGGAAACCTCAGAATGAGACTGAGATTGAGAGCTGTCTCCTCCTTTTTTATAATGCTCTCTAGATCTGAGATTAAGAGGTGCACTACTACTGCCTGGTTTCTATGGCAAGTTAGTGTGGCTACTGGGATTAAAGGTGTGTGTCATTGCTGTCTTGTCTGTAAGGCGGGCCAGTGTGACTGGTTTTCTTTTCTGATCCTCAGATAAGCTTTATTTATTAAAATACAGATGAAATGTCACCAGAGGTAAGCACAGTAATTTAAACCTGATACATACTTTTAGCCCATCCCCTCCCCTTAAGTTGTATTCTGAGTCAAATCCTTGATTGTGTGGTAGGACCCTGTTTACAGTGGGATCTAATAGTCATCAGCTCAGTGCACCTAGACAGGATTTATCTATCCAGTTAAGGCATCAATGACGCAACGGCCAACAGTAATTAGCAGAAACAGAAGGGTCAAAGTCCCTGCCATGGCTGATGGTAGACTTACCCTCCAGGAGGAGCCTGAAAATGAGAATGGAGAACAGTCATTTATTTTATATCAGATCCTGTTTTAGCAATTTTATTTTTTTTTTAACTACAGCCAAATTATCACTAATGATTCCCAGGTGGTTTACATAGAAATGGCAATTTCTTCTTAAAACCACATAACCTTCTTGTTCTGCAAAGAGCAAGTCAAGTTCTCTATCATATTATAGAACTACTTCAGCTAATAAATCTACCTGTTGATAGGCCTGGGTTCTATTCATTTTTAACAGGTACCTTTCTGATAATCAGCCTAGAGGCCAACATGAGTCCTGCTATGCCAATAGGCACTATAGGTAGGCATTTTCTCCCCTTTGCCAGGGAGTTTCCTTTGGACCTATAATTCAAGCTTTTAGTTGAGGATATGGGGCAATGTACTCTCTTCTGTAACTACTGCCTGCTGAAATTAGGACATCACTGTCAGGGCCCAGAAAGTCTGGAATGCTAGTCAAAAGTCAGGAGGGGATTCAGGCAGTGAGGCATTCAGCAGCAGCATCTGGTTCACTGACCCAGATGAAGAGACAGGGAGCATTCGCATCAGCTGTACTGGTTCGCATCAGCTTTCAGCAAGTCCAGGGCTCACAGCAATCTGGAGCAGTTTGTAGTCTGCATCTGTCTCCTGGATGGTATCTGTCATGTTCCAGGTAGAATCTGCTGGACCAGATATAGACTAGGGACAGAAGTTAAAGTTTAGGAACTTAAAGGAAATCTTACATTTGGCGCTTCCAGGCCCATACTCCTGGTAATTGGGGGAGGGAAGGAGTCCCAAGACCAGGAGAGACAGAGAGATCCTACACTTAGGAATAGGAATATGGGGAAACTTAGGCTGCTCACCTGTGAAAGGTAGTACCAGGTCTTACAACTCCCCTGACTTCTTAAAACTTACATGAATTTTTTTAGTTTACAAAAAGA
>NW_004949202.1:977131-978385 GCF_000317375.1 Microtus ochrogaster
CGTGCGCCACCACCGCCCGGCTCAGCTAACTGTCTTTTAAACAGTTGGAGGAGACTCAAGTATGAACATTCTTTCCTCTGTCCAGAGGACTGGATATATAAACAGGACAGAGATTTTTTTTCAGCCCAGTGAGAAGCACCTTTAAGTTTATACTTAGAAAACAACTAAAGGAAATTTGAACTTTTGAGCATTTGACTATCATATAGTCAGTGATCTACCAGGGTTAGATTAATAGCTTATCATAACTCCACTGATTAATGTTAAAACTGAACTTTTGAAGTCTTAGTATAGCAATATCATGGGGGCGGGATCTGAAACATTTTTTTATTACCTTAAATCACTTTCTTATACCTTTACAGCTTACATTTACATACCTTAAAAGGCTTTCATAGAACCTCAGAACTTATATAAACTTAAAACCTGTTTCATACAATATTTACTGTGAGACACGGGTGGTTGATTATTGAGAGCAATAATTGCAAAGCAAGTTTCTTTAAATAAAATACTAAAAAAGTTAAAGTTGAAACCTATTTATTCTTTAATATGAAGCCTATTAGCAAGGCAAACTTGTCTGTCTTTCTCAGCAGGAAGACCTAGTCCCTTAGAAAAAGCAAGCCCTGATATTTTTTTTTTACTTTTTTTGCATTTTATTTGTTTGGGTTTTTTTTTGAGACAGGAATTCTCTGTAGCTTTGCGGCCTGTCCTGGAACTAGCTCTGTAGACCAGGCTGGCTTTGAACTCAGAGATCCGCCTGCCTCTGCCTCCCAGGTACTGGGATTAAAGGCATGCGCCACCACCGCCTGGCTTGCAAGCCCTGATTTTTACATATGACATGAACTAACAAGGTAGCTGCAGTCTTGGGGAAGGAGTTAGGTGCCTTCCACTGCCAAACTGACAAAACTACACTTAGCCATCAACACCATCAGAGATCTGAGAAGGATAGCTCATAGCAGGAAAAACCCAACCAACCAATTAAACAAACGAACAACAAAAACAAATGGTCTCTATATCAATTGAAATGATAGAGACTTATCATCTACCTGGATGATTACCCAATGAGGATCAAGTATTAAGTATGCATGATTTTAAACAACCTACCTTCACTTGCTTTTTATTGTTGTTGATGTTGCTGCTGTTTACTTCAGCTGTAACCTAGAAAACGTACAGGAGGTTAAATAAAGCTTACTCCCGTAATTAATTACATTTGTACTTCACATGACTATAAATATAATTCCGAGAACATCAAAGAATTTG
>NW_004949202.1:979215-981338 GCF_000317375.1 Microtus ochrogaster
AAAATAAAACTGTAAATTGTGAACACGGTCTGTAGGGAAACAGGCAACTTTACTTTCCTTAACCTTTCATAGTGTGCCATTACAGAATATTCCAGTTTCTGGTATTTAATGTTTGGTGCTTATAGTTGTGGACCTAACTCTCCAGCCTTTTGTTTATTTTTTAAGATTACGGATTAATAAAGACATCATAATATAAAACATTTTATAAACTTTAAAATGTTCCATAGCCTTGTAAATTTGAATATTTAAAGAAAATATACAGTTTATTAATTTAAATTTTTATAAAACCCTAAAATTCTTTTTAAAAATGTTTCAAGTCAGCCAGGCAGTGGTGGTGCCTGCCTTTAATTCCAGCATTTGTAAGGCAGAGACAGGTGGATCTTTGTGAGTTCAAGGTCAGTCTGATCTACAGAGCAAGTTCCAGGACAAGCACCAGAGCTACAGAGAAACCCTGTCTCAAAAAACAAAAAGACAAACAAATAAAAAAACAAATTTTAGAGTCTCTCAACTGTGGGCTCATACAGTATCAAAAAATGAATTAAGTCCCTTTTTTACTACAAGAGAGAAGAAACAGGGTACATCTATAGTCCGCACAAGGCAAAGCAAAAATCCAGTAGTGCAAATAACTCAGTGCTCAACATCTGAGATCCACTCACGACACACTGCGCTGCCCCAGGGGGCTCAGGACACCTCTCAGACCCTACCCTCAGCAGCATATACCACCTGACTTCCAGACCCCAACCCACTCCATTTCACAGTGTCTTGTTCCTGGTGGCCATCACGTGGCACCAGCATCTCCGAAGTGGATGGGGTCCCTCTACTGGGTTCTTTTTAGGAACATCAGCCCTTCTGTACAGTGTCGAGCCTCAGCTGCTCTCCATGACCCTTCATGCCTTTGAAACCAATACTACCTGGGTGACTCTTGTAGCAGATCTTTTTTTTTTTGAACTGTCAGCTCCAAAACAATGACACAGAGACTTCTTATTAATTATGAAAGCTTGGTCTTAGCTTATGGTTGCTCCCAACTAGCTTTTAAAACTTGAATTCACCCATTTATGTTAATCTACGTTCTGCTATGTGGCTTGTTACTTCTCAGTTGCATACATCTGACTTCCTTCACATCTTGCTGGCAAATTTCCTGCTTCTCAGATTCTTCCCAAAGTGTAAGCGTAGAGCGCTCATTCGTTTCCTGATTGCCCAGATTCAAATAATCACACAGATATTATATTAATTACAACATTTTTTGGCCAATAGCTTAGGTTTCTTATTAACTAACTCTTACATCTTTTTTTTTTTAACTCTTACATCTTAAATTAACCCATTTCTATTAATCTGTGTAGGAGCATGAGGCTGTGGCTTACTGGTAAGGATTCGGCGTCTGTCTCCTTCGGCATCTCTCTGACTCAGTTTACTCTGTCTATATATCTCTGTCCAGATTTCCCACCTGGATTTCCTCTGTTAAGCCTTTAGCCAAAAAAGCTTTATTCACCAACCAATAAAAGCAATACATATACAGAAGGGCATCCAACATCATCTTTCCTTTTCTGTCTAAATAAAAAGGAAATTCTATGTCACCACTAAACAATTAGTAGCAAGCAGTTCACAAACCCCATTTAAGTGCAGGACTTCCTAAAATGCCAGAGTTTTGTGCTACCAGCACAAACCAGGAAGCCGGATCTTAAAGAAGCCATGCATTTTTTTTTTACCACTAACACTGAGTCAGGAAGATTTCTCTTAAAGTAGCTGTGCCTCTGCTTGCCTCTAGCAAAGAGTCTACCTAAAAAAAAAAAAAATGCAGCTACCAAGAAGCTGTGCTTAACTCTATTCTTTTGTGTCTAGCCTACTTCATAAGGATGATGGGCATTGAAGAGGCTCCTTATGGAGTTAGTTAGCCTTTTGGGCAAGAAACTGCTCTTGCCTGGACTGCTTCACTGGACATGCAGTACCCACAGAGAGATGACTGCTGAACTTGCCTAAAGGTAACATGATCCTTCAGGGTTCCTGCTTCATGAAAGAGTCTGCAAGACATTCTGCAGAATACAGGAGAAAATGACTGGCTAACTGCCAGTATAGGCGGAACTGTCTTTGAAATTTCCTATTTCATGGAAAAGTCTGCTGGATAC
>NW_004949202.1:981653-982911 GCF_000317375.1 Microtus ochrogaster
GTTTAAACAGGAAAGGGGAAATGGTGTAGGAGTTCTTTCTGTTTGTGTGTTGCTTTCATTGGTTAATGAATAAAGAAACTGCTTTGGGCCCTTGGGGGAAAAAAACAACTCTCTTCTTTTATGTCTAGGATCCCTTCCCACAGTCTCTCAGTTTGTATGTGGATGTAGTGGCCCCACACTGGATGCCATTTCATAGGAGCGTAGACTGCTCATTTGTTTCCTGTTCGCCCAAGCCCAAATAATCACACAGAAATTATATTAATTACAGCATTTCTAGGCCCATAGCTTAGGCCTCTTATTAACTAACTCTTACATCTTAAATTAACCCATTTCCATTAATCTGTATATTGGCATGAGACTGTGGCTTACTGGGAAGAATTCAGAGTCTGTCTCCTTTGTCAGCTGTGTGGCATCTCTCTGACTCTGCCTACTTGAGCTACATATCTCTATTCAGATTATCCACCTGCTAAGCCATTGGTTAGCCCTCACAGATTCTCCAGTGGAAACGCCAAACAGCATTTTTTTCCGCTCAATCAGCTGTCACTGGCTTGGTGAGATATTTGCATAGCTTCTATGGTAGCACAGCATGGTAAGGAATGTTTGTATGAATAACCTGAACATATTCGAAGGACAAATCTTGTGTGGAGATCCTAATTGCCCACGGCCCATGCTCTCTTAACTGACACTGGAAGTGGAGTTTCTCAGTTAGTATTTGCCTGTACAATGCTAGCAAAATGTCAGTTCTCTGTCAGTGGCTAGGTGAGTTTTTTTGTGGAGTGTGATGGTGCATGTCTATAATTCCAGGACTTAAGATGCAGAGACAGGAAGATCAAAAGGTCAGGGTCATCCTGGGCTACTTAGCTTAGTAGAGAGCAGCAGGGGATATATCAGATCCTGTCCAATCCATCGCCAAAGAGGTGAAGATGAGGAATTGGGCTGGGGATTGCGGCTGGTGGCAAAGCCTGGTACGTGTACATGTAAAGCTTCCATCCTTCCCACACAACACCACCAACCACAAAATCTGTTGAGGTTAGTGCTACATCGCTGTAATCCCAGCCATGGGGAGGCGGAAGTGGGAGGATTAGGAATTCATGGCACAGTGAGTTTGAGGTTAATCTGGACTACATGAGTAGCTGTCCTAAAAAAAAAATCTACAATAAAAAGCCACATTCTTTTCACGCTTAAAAGTGAAAGTTGCAGCCTGGTCTACAGAGCTAGTTCCAGGACAGGCTCCAAAACCACAGAGAAACCCTGTCTC
>NW_004949202.1:983321-983992 GCF_000317375.1 Microtus ochrogaster
ACACACACACACACATACACACAGAAAAAAATCAATTCTACACAGTAGCAATGAGCAAGTTGAAAATTAAATTATAAGATAGCTCCACTCACTAATAAATTCCAAAGTAATAAAATTATGCAACAATAAATTAAACAGATGAAAGACAAGCATGACAACTCATGTCTGTAATCCCACACTTAAGGAATGAAGGCAGGAGACTTGCTTTTGTGTCAGAAACACACCCACACCCACACACATCATCGTCAAAGAAAGTACAAAATTCTTGAAAACTCTGAAACATTACAAGGAGTTAAAAACCTGAATAAGCTTGGAAATCATCCAGGTAGCTGGGGAAGTCAGGGTAGGACACTTGTCTATTGCCTACAAACCTTAGATTCTGTTCACAAAACCACAAAAAAGAAAAGGAGAGAGAGAAAAAGTGCACATTCCTGAATCAGAAGAGAATCACACAGAGGCTGAAAACAGGCTCATAGATGATGATTGATTGTGGAGCAGGATGGGGAGAGGTAGAGACACTTTTTGCATAGGATGGGACTCTTGGAGTCACGGTTTTGTGCTGTTACAACTAGTTTTTAATTCAGCTGTGACCTTGGCCAATAAGGAATCTGTAACAGAGAGATTTCTAAAGTTTCTTGCAGTAGTAGACTTGAACTGGGTGTAACTGGACC
>NW_004949202.1:984492-996698 GCF_000317375.1 Microtus ochrogaster
GGCCAGTCCTGGGATTCTACCTACATAGAAGGCTGAATCAGGAAGGTCAAGAGCTCAAGGCCAGCCTAAGCAACATAGTTATTTTTGTCTCAACATTTAAAAAAATAAAAAGACTAGCTATACCTCACTGGTAATTGACACTCTTGAGGCCCTGGGTTCAATACCCGCACTGCCAAAGCCATTATACAGATATGTCAACAACCACTGCATAGTGTACTATAAGTGGGTGCAGTATACAATACAGAAATATCCTTTAATAGAGACCAAAGGATCAGAAGTTCAAAGTCATCCTCAGCTACATAATGAGTTTGGGGCCAGTTTGGGGCTACCTGAGACTCTGTCTTCTCTTCTTCAAAAAAATTATTTGTTGGGTGTTGGTGATGCATGCCTTTAATCCCAACACTTGGGAGGCAGAGGCAAGCAGATCTCTGTGAGTTCGAGGCCAGCCTTGTCTGCAAGAGCTAGTTCCAGGACAGGCTCCAAAACTACAAAGAAACCCTGTGTTGCAAAACCAAAAGGAAAAAAATAATATTGGGAAAAGGACCAAAGGGTATGGATCAGCTAGTAAAGTGCTTGCCAAATATGCAGGAAGACTGAGTTTGGATCCCCAGTACCACACACAAAGTGAGCGCAGCATCCTTACCTATAGCTCTGGTGTTGGGGACACAGACAGGGGCTCTCTAAGGCTCACACACACTCCACGTGAGCTACAGTACAACATTTTCCTGCAACACTGGCCAATCCTCGCTTCCCTGAGGTGATGCACCTCTGCACATGCCTATGAGAGTGCTTCCACAGAGGATTAACTGAGATGGGAAAGCCCGACCCTGCATGTGGGTGGCACCATGAACTGGAGGCCCATAAGGAGCAAGGGCACCAGCACTCACCTCTCTGCTTCCTGACTCTGGATAAAGGGTGACAGCTGCCTCAGCTCCTGCTGCCATGCCTTCCCCACTATCGTGAACTAGACCATGAACTGGGAGCCAAATAAACCCTTCCTAGAGTTGCTTTCATCCGGAATTTTGTCACAGCAAGGAGAAAAGGAACTAATAAGGCACCTCTAGTTTCTCACACATTTTTCTGTAAGGCTAAGGAAAGAGAACCTTGTAAAGTAATTTTCAATGTAAAAACAGCCAGTGTTTCCAACAAAAGACTATTTTCATCACTAAAAGAAAGCAAGCTATGGAGTGGTGAGACACCAAGGAGCCCCCTGCCCTACTGTGGAGGTTTGACTAGGAATAGCCTTCATAGGCTCTTATATTTGAATAGTTGGTCATTAGGGAGTGGAGATCCTTGACAGGGACTGGGAGGTACGGATTTGATGAAAGAAGTGTGTCATTGGTGTTATAGAAAAATTAAAAATTCTGCAGGATCCCCAGCAGCAGTAGGCAGCAGAAATGCTGTAGATCCCCAAGTGCTGGTAGTGGACCATGTGGCAGCAGGCAGCGGGCCCTGAGAGCAGCCAGTCCCAGGCAGAGATGGCTGCCGGTCCCCGAGTGGTAGCTGGTCCTAGGCAGGGAGACATGTGGCGGGCAGGCAAGAGACAGAGACATGGATAGATACAACATGCAGAGTGAGGTTGAATATTTATTCAGGGGGTTATGGAGGGGGAAGGGAGAAGGGAGGAAAAGCAGAGAGAGAGAGAGAGAGAGAGAGAGAGAGAGAGAGAGAGAGAGAGGAGGAGGAGGAGGAGGAGAAAGAGACAGAGAAGGAGGAAGCAGAGAAGTGGGGAGAGAGGCAAAAGCTGCCTCTCCGAGAGGAAGACGGAAAAGAGAGCGAGCTCAGGCCGGAAGCTGAAAATCAGCCTGCCTCAGCGGATGGGGGAGGGAGTGGGCATGGCTTGTCTTTTAAAGAGATAGAGTAATCATTACAATTGGGCTTTGGGGTTTAAAAAGCTCAAGCCAAGCTCAGTGTTCCTCTCTTGCTGCTTGCCTGTCCAGAGATAGAACTGTCAGCCCCTCCTCTAGCACCATGTCTATCTGCATGCAGCCATGCTTCCTACCATGATGATAGTGGACTAAACCTCTGAACCTATAATCCAACTCCAATTAAATGGTTTCCTTTATAAGAGTTGCTTTGGTCATGGTGTCTCTTCACAGCAATAGAGACCCAAGCTAAGACACCAGCTATGCTCTTTTGAAAACGACCTATTCCAAAATCCATGAAAAGCATAAACAGGGTCACTACTTGCTAAGCATAGACATCTCTGTTTAAATTTCTAGTGAAACTGTTTCTCTAAAGTTAGATATCCAGAGGGCTAGATCAAAAGTCAAAAAACTTACCTCTAGTCCTTCAAGGTTATTGTGTTTCAAAGGTCCCACCTAGATTTACAACAGAGATTTTGCTCTCTCGAGGTTACTGTCAACAGGTGTGGCTAATAGCCAGACCTTGTGCTCTAGGAATAGAAAAGGAGATTGTTCCCACCTCAAATAAAAGTCCAAGGATCCAACTAAGTTCTGGTTTCCTTAAGGAGATAACAATGGATTCCATCCAGGGAGTGGCTACCCTGCAGAATGTTTTGGTCTAGGGTGTAAGTGTGACTTGTTTTGTTCTAGCAACAGAATATTTAGCTATGGATGGGTGCAGCCTGCAACATTCAATTGGTCTCTTTATTTTTTTGTATCATGTTAATGCAGTTTTTATCTTACTCCTAAAGGTTGTGACCAGGAGTATTTTAAGCCATTGGAAATTAAACATGGGTGAATTTCAGTACTCCCTGGAATTTCCTCCTGATACTATTCTGAGTTTCTCCATTTTATTATTTCCATTCCTGTCTTTTGATACTTTGCTATATTTCTAAATTGCCATATCTCTACCCTGGCAAGAGGTATCATTTTGGAGGCCGGTCCCCGACACATCCCTCCCTCCTCTATGCTAGAAGCTTGGCTGGCTTGATCTTGCACATGTCTTGTATATACAATCACAGCCACTGTGAATTTGTGAGGTGCAATGGTCCTAGTAGGTCCAGAAAATTCTGTTTTGTAGAAGTCCTACATAACCTCTGGCCCTTACAATCATTTTGAAAAAATATCTTAAGAGTTATTTGAGAATGCTATTATGTGTGTTTAGGTTTGGGATTTTTCACTCTTGAAACAAAGTCTCTATGTAGTCCTGGCTGTCTTGGACCTCATTATGTAGATCAAACTCATAGAGATTCACCTGCCTCTGTCTCCTGAGTACTGGGATTAAAAGCGTCCTACCATGTCAGATACATACAATTTATTTTCTTCATACTCACCCTCCTCTAGTTCATTTACTCCTCCCAGGCCCATCCCTATCTCCTTACTCTTCTCAATTTTATGTCCTCTGTTTACATTACTATTTAATAACTCATCAACTCTAGTTTTTACTGTCCATATGCTTTGGGTGTGGGACTGTCCTCTAGGGCATGACTGACCTATCAGGACCTTAAAGAAAACCAACTCTAGCAGGGCAGTGGTGGCGCACGCCTTTAATTCCAGCACTTGGGAGGCAGAGGCAGGTGGATCTCTGTGAGTTTGAGGTCAGCCTGGTCTACAAGGGCTACTAGTTCCAGGACTCCAAAGCTACAGGGAAGTCTTATCTCAGAGGAAAAAAAGGAAGGAAGGAAGGAAGAAAGGAAGGAAGGGAGGAAGGAAGGAAGGAAGGAAGGAAGGAAGGAAGGAAGGAAGGAAGGAAGGAAGGAAGGAAGGAAGGAAGCCAACTCTGCTTCCTCCAGAAGCCATAAATTGTTCAAAGCCCCTCAGTTAGAGGTGGGACCCATGAATTCCTTTGTGATCCCATGTGGGTCCTGTGCAGGCATTCACAGCACTCTGAGTTCATGGGTGCTGCAGCTGTTCCATGTCTAGAAGACACCGTCCTGCTGTTCCCTGGACCTCCCAATCTCTGGTTCTTAGTCTTTCCACCTTCTCTTCTACAATGGTCCCTGAGCTTGGGCAGTGATGTCATGTAGATGTCCCACTTGTGACCGAGCACTCTACAGTCACTCGTTTTTGCACTTTAACCAGTTAACCACCATTCGCTACACAAAGCAACCTTTCTGATGAGGTCTAAGAGCTGCGCTAATCTATGGTGTAGAGATATGAAGTTAGAGGATAGTGGTACTATGTCTGTTAGGCATAGGACCACATATAACAAAAGTATATTCACCCCAGGGGACCATGAGCTCCCTAGCCATATGCTTTTTGCCTGATTTTCCACACATATAATGAAATACCTGGAGCTGGATAACTTATAAAAAAAGATAAATTTTCTTAGACCATAGTTCTGGAGGCTCAAGGACGTGACATAGACATTGGTTCAGCTCTATTGGGAATCTCATGGTGGATGAACTCATAGGAGTACATCAGGAAGGGAGAGAGCACATAGTGAGACAGAGGCCAGGGAGGCCAGGGAGGGCCAGGGAGGCCAGGGAGAGCCAGGGAGGCCAGGGAGAGCCAGGGAGGCCAGGGAGGCCAACGAGGTCAGGGAGGTCAAGGAGGCCAGGGAGAGCCAGGGAGGCCAGGGAGAGCCAGGGAGGCCAGGGAGAGCCAGGGAGAGCCAGGGAGGGCCAGGGAGGCCAACGAGGTCAGGGAGGTCAAGGAAGCCAGTGAGGCAGGGAGGCCAGGGAGGGCCAGGAAGGCCAGGGAGGGCCAGGAAGAGCCAGGGAGGGAAGGAGGCCAACAAGGTCAGGGAGGTCAAGGAGGCCAGGGAGAGCCAGGGAGGCCAGGGAAGGGCAGGGAGAGCCAGGGAGGCCAACGAGATTAGGGAGGTCAAGGAGGTCAGGGAAGTCAGGGAGGCCAGGGAGGGCCAGGGAGGCAGGGAGGCCAGGGAGGGCCAGGGAGGGCCGGTCTTGATCCTCTAAGCCTACAGCCTTTTCCAGGACTGAGCAGGGGCCTATCAGAGCCACACCAGTTCCTTCCATTGTCTGATTACTTTTCACAAGGACTCGTCTCTTAACAAGCTCAGGCTACCTGCATACTTCACACAAGTCTTTGTTCAACCCACACCAACGTCCTGATGAAATGGACCCAGGGTGCAGGGATTGTGGGTACACATTCTCGAAAAGCTGGCCAATCACTGGAACCTGGGGGTTTTAGGCCAGCCTGGCCAATAGAGAGAGATCTTGTTTTGAAAATGAGAGAGATGGCTGGAGAGATGCCTGATCTTCCAAAGATTCCGAGTTCAATTTCCAGCAACCACGTGGTGGCTCACAACCATCTGTAATGAGATCTGGTATGCTTGCAGGCAGAGTACTGAGAATACTGTATACATAAATAAATAGATAAATAGATAAATAAATAAATAAATAAATAAATAAATAAATAAATAAATAAATAAATAAATAAATAAATAAATAAATCTTTTTAAAAAAATGAGAGAGAGCCAAGAACATCGCTTTAGCAAGAATCCTTCCACTCCGACAGCTAGCTGATCAAGCCTCCAAGTCCCACCTTGGGCGAAGTGGTATTTCTAGGTCTAAGTTCTTGGCCTGACTTTGGCAAGATTCCTTTTGGACCAGTGTGTTATGTCAGTTTTGAAAAAACACCCAAAATAGCTAGATATGGTAGTATATGCCTGTGATCGCGATAGTCAGAAGCAGGGGGATTGTAAATTCAAGGCCAACCTGAGGTTTATGCCAGATCCTGTATTAAAAACCAGAGTGGGACCCGTGAGATGCCTCCGTTGATAAAGGGGCTTGCTGTGTGCGCAAGCCTGGTAAACTGAGTCCAGACTACAGAATCCACATTAAGGTAGAAAGGGAGAACCGAATCCACAACGTTGTCTTCACACACTAACAACAAGCTACAATTATTGTTGTCATTATTATTAAAATAAAAAGGGCCTAAAGAGGTGACTCAGTGGTTAGAAACACTAGCCGTTCTTCCAGAGGACTCAGGATTGACTCCCAACATCCATATGAAGACTCACAGCCATCTGTAACTCCAGTTCTGGGGCATTTGGTGCCCTCCTCTGATCTCCACGAGCACCAGGCATATGTGTGTTACACGTACAAACGCGCAGGCTCTAAATGCCAGCACAGTGAAACCACTGAGCTAGACCACTCTGGGCAGAAAGACAGGTTTGTTAGGGACCAAACTGCCAAGGCTATCTCTGGTGTGTGATGTTAGGAATAATCATAAGACGAACCTTTCCGCCGACGCAAATAATTCCTATCAGACCAAATTAGACAGAATAAAAGATGCCCACATTTACTGCAGTTGCTCCCGGTTGGCCGGGAGAGCATGGAGGGGCAGGGGAACACTAAAACCCAAAGACCAAGGGTTCCTTTTTTGGGCAGCAACCTAAATAACCTGTGGGAGTGGTCCTGACCCTCCCTGGGAGGGGTCAATGCTTGGCGGGCTTTTTGGAGGTGGAGTCCGGACCAAGGCAACTCCCGGGGGAGGGGGCTTCCAAAAATGGACGCTGGGTATTACAGGGAGGAGAAAATTTTGGGGAGTCCACTTTGGAGCTAACGCAGGCAAAACACGAACATACATAAAATAAAAATAAATATAAAAACACATAAGTAAAAAAAATATTAAAAGTTGGTTTGGGCAGGCAAGATGTCTCAGTGGGTAGAGGTATTTACTACACAATCCCGAGGATCTGAATTGCATCCCTGGGATCCACAGGTAGAAGGAGAGAAGCAATCTCTGTAAGTTGTCTTTTGATCTCCATGTTTTCTCTGTGGAATGTCACACACACACACACACACACACACGATAAATAAAATGCAATAAATATATTTTAAATTAAGTCCTTATTAAAAATAATGAAAAATACATATACAAGAGCTGACAGTGTAGAATCCTTGCCAGAGATTCAGAAAGCCCCAGGTTAGTCCATAAAACCACCACGAACAAGCAAACAACCGCCTCCAATAAAAGCAATGTAATCAACTTGCAGAGAGAAAGGCTTGTTTTGACTCATGGGGTCAGAGGTGCAGTTCGCGGTCTCTTGGCTCCTTGTCTTCGGACCGGTGGCATGGCAGCAAATGGAGGAGGGCGCGGTGGAGGAGGCTGCTCTCCTCAGGGCTGCTGAGAGGAAGCAAAGGGAGGAAGAGTCACCGGTCCCCAAGTTCCCCTCAGGGCTCAGCTCCAACGACCTAGTTTTCTCTGACTAGGCCAGGTATCCTAAGGGGTGCCTCGCTCCCAGCAGCCCCACAGCCTGGAGAACAAACTTGTAACTTGCCGGTCTTCGGAGCACCCAAGTCGTAGCAGCGCAGCTGAGCAGAAGCCTCCCACACTTGAGGGCTCTTCTTAGGAATTTTCCATTCTCCTCCCCCTATCCTGAGCTTTGGCTATAAATCCCCAGAGCTCTCTGTTTCACTGGGAATTGAGCCCATTCTCTCTTCCTTATTGCAATACTCTTAAATAACGATTCCATATTTGGGACGGGGGAGATGGCTCATCAGTTAAAGCGCTTGCAGCGGTATAAGAACTGGAGTTCTGACCCCACCCCCACTCCATCCCAAAAATCCATGTAAATGCCAGGTGGGCTTGGCTGTCTGCCTGTCATTCCAGTCTTGGAAGGCAGAGAAGGGGATCCCCGGAGCAAGCTGGCAAGCCAGAACTCTGCGTTTGGTTGAGAGCGCCTACCTCGATTACCTCAATAAATAATGGGAAGGCTAGGGCTGGAGAGATGGCTCAGCCCTTAAAGGCTAGGCTCACAACCATAAATAATGGGAAGGCTATAAGGGTTCCAGACATTGACCATGCTCACCCACATGCTTATACACATACACCCATGAAAAAAACACACACACACAAACTGTAAAAAAGAAAAGTAAGTTTTCCTTATTCACATGAAATCCAAAAATACCTAAGAGGGCTGAGGCAGGATTCTTGAGTGTGAATCCAGTTTGGGTTGATAGAGAGACTCTGGCATGCACATGTGCACAGGCACACACATGCACACACACACATTCTCTCTCCCTCTCACAACCCACACAAACACACAATTTTCTCTCCCCCTCTCTCTTTCATATGTGTGTGTGTACCATATATGTGTATATGTATACCTCTTACATACCGGAATAATGTTCCTTTCACATGGCTGAGAAGGAAGTGGGAAATGGCTGCTTGTGTTCCTGGTTCTGTTCATTCCCTTGACTGACCACCAGCAATGTGACTTTGGGGAGAAAGCTGCCTGTTTCTTTACTCAGTGAGCATGGATCTCGGATTCTTATGTTTTTCTATGCCCTGTCCCAGGAGTGAGTGGGCAAAGAATGCATTTAGGAGGGCAGATGTGGTTATCCCCAAAGGGGTTGGTAGGAGAACAGGAAGTTCAAATTGAAGTGTTTACTTCTTCATTCTGAGTCAGAGGTGAAGCCTGGGGTGCTGGAGAGAGAGGAGGTGGGGGAGACTCGAAGCTGGTGAAAGCGGTGTGTGTACGTTTGCGTGCATGCGTGTGTGTGCGTGTGCACTGCACAGCAAATCCCCAGGTTTATGCTGGGGAAAGCGCTGTGTGTGTGTGCGTGTGCCCTGCACAGCAAATCCCCGGGTTTACGCTGCCAGCATGTGAACATGGAGAGATTTATTCCATCTGACGCAGCTGCTCTCCATGTTTGAGATTTCTTACATGGGGAAGAGTTTTCCAACTGCTCCCCCTTGGAAAAAAAATTCAACAACTCTTTTGCAAAGAAAAAGACAAGAAAGAAATAAAAAAAATGGATTCATTACTGTACAGACACAAGTCAGGTATAGATATGTCAATGTTACCTTCATAATCCACCATCCAAATGGTGCTCAGCAGTGCAGATCAGTCAATTAAGCGAAGCTGTGTGTATCAGATGCAAATATTGACACTGACTTAAGTCTCTATGAAGTCCGGGCACTCAGTGCTCACAGCTAAGGAAGATTGATCCTCTGTGCAAGCAAATTATACTGTGTACTGCTCATGAACATTCTTCTCTGGGTGGCTTCTCAGCCTGTCTTCAACTTGCACAATCTCCATTACCAGAGTATAAATGTCTGAACTGAAACTTAATGTATGCATGTGCAGATGGATGAACATATGTATGGATAGATGGATTTCATGTGATGCTAAGATGGAACCCAGGGGCTCGTGCATGCTAGGCCAGTGTTCTTTTACATTTTGGTGAGTGTCACTTCATCTTGACCCAGAGACTGGGAGAGAGATCCTAACTGTCAAGGAAAAGCAAGAAAAAGGGAAGTAGAGGCAGCTACAGAAGAGGCACAGCTTTCATTTTAAAACCACAGTCTTTGTCGGGGAAAAGGCAAAGCTATAAATATCAGATTGGTTGAAAGAAAACAAAGTACAGTCAAGCATCCAGATGTTTCTCTCCTGGACAAAGACCCTCTTGCAGTTACTCAGAAAAGATTTCTAGGCAACTGGGTGTTCTAGCCAAGCATGGATGTGAGCTCCCAAAACCTTGATAAATGTTTAGTTTTTATAGGTCCAAGTTGTTTAGGATATTGGGACTCAAACCCAGGACTTTCTGTATGCTAGACCCATCTTCTGCCACTGAGCTATACCCAACTTCTCTCCATCTCCCAAATCCTGGTCTCAGAAATGTGGAGGACAGCTAATAGAATAGAAGGCTCACACTTTCACAGCTGGTACAGTGTATGGCTATTAAATCTCTCTCTCTCTCTCTCTCTCTGAGTGTGTGTGTGAGTGTGTGTGTGTGTGTGTGTAACAGTATGTGTGCAGAGGTCAGAGGAGCATGAAGCAGCTGGTTACGCTGGGTCAGCATCAGAAAGCAGAGAACAGAAGGAAACAGGCCTAGGCTAACAAATCTCAAAGCGCAAATCACTAACCCACTTCCTCCAGTGAAACTCCCCCTTCGGAAGGTTCCACAGTCTTCCCAAACCCTGGTGACTAAGTATTCAAACATATGAGCCTGTGGGGGACATTTTAAATCCAAACCACAAGAGAAGGGTCCAGAAGGGTTGGCTCTTAGACATCTGAAATCCTCCTTGGGCCTGTTTTCTTTTGCTGGTCTTTAAAGAGCAATCATGTCTTGGAGATGTTGTTCTAGTTGGGTATAAATTTTAATCAACCCAAGACTGGAGAGACAGTTCATTGGTTAAGAGAGTTACTGCTCTGCCCTTCTAGCGAGGATCGCAGTTCTGTTCCCAGCAGCCATGGTGGGCATTTCACAGTGGCCTTTAACTCCAGCTCCAGGTATCCTACACCTCTTCTGGCCTCACAGGGCACCTGAACTCACATGTACACACACAGAAAGAAACACACACCTAAATGTAACCAGCTAACTAAATAAATAAACAAAGAACCTTGAGAATAGTTTGAGCATTTTACAAGTGATTGACAGCAGTGTTCTGCTAAGGTGTTTTTGAAGTGCTGCTGGGAAAACCCAAGGTGCAGGGGTGGGCTAACAGGCATGCATCTAGATACCGATACCAGCATGCTCAAAGGTGACAGAGACACCCAAAAGAAGTTAGGAAAAGCTGGGCAAGGTGTTTCACACCTTTATTCCTAAATCTTGGGAGGCAAAGGCAAGCAGATCTCTATGGATTTGAGGCCTTCCTGGTCTACACAGAAAGTTGCAGGAAAGCCAGGACTACACAGTAAGACTCTGTCTGAAAAAAACAAAAGTTAGGATAACGTGTTTGGTAGAGGTTCTCAGCTCAGCACCATGGTTATGGCGTCTGCCTTACTATTGCTTCCTCAGGTCCCCCATAGCTGTTGAAACCACCTGCAGAAGACACAGGGAGGAGCTGATTTTTTGGTTGGTTGGTTGGTTGGTTGGTTGGTTGGTTGGTTGGTTGGTTGGTTGGCTTTTGTTTGTTTTGTTTTGTTTTGAGATAGGTTCTTATATGACCTTAGCTAGCTTCAGACTTGCAGTATAGCCAAGATGATCTTAAACTTCTTGCTCCTGTCTCCACCTATAGAATTGCAGAATGCACCAAATCTTGTTTCTGCTACAAGCACCCTACTAACTGAGTTACATCCCCACTGTACTGTTTTAAAGTATATATTTATCTGTCTTTTTGCAATGTTGGAGACTTTTGTACACTAAGCAAGCTCTCTATTACTGAGCTATAATTCCCAGGGCCATAACCTGTTTTGTTTCAAATTAATTTAATATAAAACACATGTAATATAAATGGAACCACTGTCGCCATTGTTGACAGGTAGTTCAGTGGCCTCTCCATTTGCAGTGTGAAGGAGGAGAAAGGCCTTTTCCTTCAGCTTTTGCTGTGGGACAATGGTCTCGTACCCTGTCACTTATATTGTATTGTTTTAATAAAACGCTGATTGGTCAGTAGCCAGATTGGAAGTATAGGCAGGGCAATCAAGCAGGAAGTATATGTGGGGCAACGAGAACAGGAGATTTCTGGGAAGAAGAAAGGTTCAGTTTGCAGTCATCACAGAGGAAGCCAGACACAGAGGAAGCAAGATGGGAACACCTCACTGATAAAAGGTACCAAGCCATGTGGCTAACACAGACAAGAATTATGGGCTAATTTAAGATGTAAGAATTAGTTAATAAGAAGCCTGAGCTAATAAGCCAACCAGTTTAGGATTAATGCAGACCTCTGTATGTTTCTTTGGGACTGAACAGCTGCAGGACCAGGTGGGACAGAAACTTCAGTCAACAAGGTTGACTCTTTGGTTTTTCACTTGGGGCCTTGCAAATTAACCTGACAAAATACTGATTAGCAGTAGAAAAACAAGGACATTAACACACGTAATGCGCATGCCCATTGGGAACGTGCAAGAACTCTGTGATTAGAAATCAGGTCTATATGTTATCAAAGATAGATGCGCGAGAAGAAGGGGGACAGGGAGAATTTCTGCTGTCACCCGTGTTTTGGGAGGGCAGATACAAAGCAGAAATTGACAGCACAGAAGGGTTGTTTCCATGAGGTCCCACATCCTCTGCAGTTCTGTCTCCATGCTAGGCCTCAGGAGAAGAGAGGTTTCAGGCAAATAAAGATGTTTGGCATATGCTGCCACCCGTGTCTTCTGGAGATGTGGTAGTCTTATCCCCCGCCCAAATAAAATATTACCCTTACTAAATAGAAACTGCTCATTTACCCTGGCTTTATCTTATGATGAAAAATCTGATAAGCATTCAGAGCGTCTTAAACCCACCCGTTCCCCAAGTTCGCCTGTGTTCTCTTCTCCTCCCTGCCCCCATTTCTTGGTACACGCTCTCCACGCCTCTCCATCTTTTGTGTGTGGTCATCCTTGGTTGCTTGTTAAAAGTTGGCTCAGGAGTTTATGGAATTGTTTTTTTTTTTGGTTTTTTTTTT
>NW_004949202.1:996798-1000801 GCF_000317375.1 Microtus ochrogaster
TTTTTTTTTTTTTTTTTTGGTTTTTCGAGACAGGGTTTCTCTGTGGCCTTAGAGCCTGTCCTGGAACTAGCTCTGTAGACCAGGCTGGCCTTGAACTCACAGAGATCCGCCTGCGTCTGCCTCCCGAATGCTGGGATTAAAGGCGTGCGCCACCACCGCCCGGCCTATGGAATTGTTTTGTAAGAAGGTCATGCTCCATCTTTGTAGAGGGGGCTCGGGGAGCCACACACTAACTGGTGGGAGACATCACCAAAGGGTGTGTGACAGGGCCCATAGGAATGAGTCCATTCTACCTTGAGGTCAGAGAGTTGGAACTTCAATTCCTTCAAGGTTGTTGTCAACAGTTCAGACAACAGGTGTGGCTAATATCCAGACCTGGTATTTACAGCATGAAAAAGTAGATCTGTTTCTACCTCAAACAAAAATTCAAGGATCCAACTAGGTTCCTACCCCCTTACTGAGATAACAATCAACTCCACCCAGGGAGCCCTTTGCCTACAGAATGTTTTGGTCTAAGGTGAGAGGTTCCTTGTCTTGTTTTGGCAACAGATTGTTTAACTAAGAATATAGCCCATAATCCCTCAACTGGTCTGTTTATTTCCTTGTATCATGGTAATGCAGTTTTTTATCTTACTCCTACCTTTTGGGGTGGGGGTGTTTAAGCAAAGGGACATTAACTGCCAGCCATGTTTTCAGTATTCACTGGATCTCCCTCCTGATATGATCCTATTATTTTCACTCGTGTTTTCGTCCTCTTTACTTATTTTTCTAATCCCCATGCACCTACCCTGGTAAGTGGTTTCCTTGTTAAAGTTGGTCTCTGACAGGCGTGTTCTTAGGGGGTCACAAATTAAGTGGTATTTTCCTTACCAACACCAGCTGAATTTGTAGCCCTAATTTTGCCTGTTACTAAATGTCTGTTTTTAAAAACTCTGTTGTGTGTGTGAGCACGTGTGTGTGACTGTGGGCACACATGTGTGAAGGTCAGAGGTCAGTGTATTGGAGTTGGTTCTCTCCTTTTACTGTTGGGTTCCAGGGATGGAAATCAGGTCATCAGGCTTGGGGGCAAGCATCTTGCCAGCCCATATTCAAAGGTTCCAGAGGACTGTCTGGCCAGGAATGATGGCAAACTCCTGTTATCCAGCATGCAGGAGGCTGAGGCAGGGGAACAGTGAGTCCAAAGCCCGTGCAAATTAAAGAGCAAGTCCCAGGTAACCCAAGTGACATGCTAAAACCACAATGCCAACTTCTTTCCTGCTCCTGAAGAGACAACATCCATCATGCGTCATGTGTTTCTTACCGTGGTAGGAAGAGAAGCAACTGAGAGACTCAGCCAGAGCAGCTGACTCTCCTGTCTAGTCCCAGTTCGTGTTTCCTGCACCCTGCATCCCGTCTCTCACTCTGAGATCACCTCACTAAAACTTGAGTCATGGACCCCATAGTGGCTTAGTCAACCGCAGACCCATGAAGGTGGTCCCGTGAGATTACTAAAATAGAGCTGGGCCGGGCGGTGGTGGTGCACGCCTTTAATCCCAGCTAGTTCCAGGACAGGCTCCAAAACCACAGAGAAACCCTGTCTCGAAAAACCAAAAAATAAGTAAGTAAATAAATAAATAATAAATAAATAAATAAATAAATAAAAATAAATAAAATAAAATAGAGCTGGAAATTCCCACTATGCAGAAATCTGGATCCACCTGCGTCTGTGGAAGCACACAGTAGGTTCATAGAATACTGAATCAACCAATGATGTTCCTCGGCCATACCCCATCACCAAGTCGTACCCAGCTGTCAGTCACAGCATCTTTGTATCCAGTTGCAAATCCTTGCAGTTCCTCAGTTTCCCATTTTTGCTCATCCCTCCTCTGTGTCCTGACACCTCATTCTTGCTTCAATATCGTAGAGACAAAGAGGCGAGAACAAAAGGACCTAAAAGCAAAATTCCTGACTGCCTAGTGCCAACCCCTCACACTCAGAGCCTGACCCCGTGACTTGTAAAGCCTGACTCCTAATGGCCCCTAATGCCTCACCCCAAATGGCCGCAGTGAAGGAGGAGAAGTGGCCATTAGAAAGATTTACTTCCTCGAGATATTGAGTGCCCCTCCTGAACTCTTCTCACCACGCAGCCTCTCTCAAATGGTCCAGAGGTGGGGCTGGGCCACTTTGCTTAACCGCTGTGAAAGGACCCATCCCCCCATCCCTATTTTTCTCAAAAGTTATCCACTGTGTTTTTATCTGTGGTGTATATTCAATATTAAGTAAAGCTTTTATATCAATTCTGATTTGGTAAGCACCTTGACCCCCATGCCTTGGGCTTGTTGCTCCTGTTGTGACTTAGAACCCTTAGTTTTGTGTTTGAAGCCTCAGGAAGACGGAAGATGAGGACACGGTATTTTCTTTCCTCAATTAGAATTCTTTCTTTTTAAACCTATGTGTGTGTGTGCATGCATATGTGCGTGCATGTGTGTGTGTGTTTGAGACAGTATCTCCTTATTACTTGCTGCTGTGAATAAAATTGGTCTACTAGAGTCTGGGGATTCTCCTGTCTCTCCTCTCTCCTCACCCAGGAGCCTGGGGCACAGATATGTACTACTGTGCCTGGCTTCGTGTTGGTTCCCATCCTTGAACTTGGGTCCTTATCCTTGTGTGGCAGGTGCTTTATCCACTGAGCCATTGCCCCAGCCCACAAGTCAGAACTCGACATATCCTTTTAAACCACCCCACAGTTTGCCATACTCTGAAGATGCCATAGCTTATTTAAAGGTTCAGTGTGTGTTCTCGGATGTATGTACATACGTGTGCCTGCGTGTATGTGAATGTGTAGGCACGTGCAAGTGTCGCCAGAGGTTGACATGAGATGGTGTCCTCCGTGGCTTTCTACCTTGTACTTTACGACAGGGTCTCTCAGTGAATCTCCGCTCCTTGGCTGGATAGCACACTCCAGGGACTCACCTGCCTCTGCCCAAGATTATAGCCACTCTGCCTGGCTTTTTACATAGGCACTGTGAATCTGAACTCAGATCCCCACGCTTGTGCAGCAAACAGTTTGGCATCTGAGCCAGCTTTCCAGTCCTTTGGCATCCTTTTTGATAAGTGATATTCTTTTTTAAACATATAAGGTGGAAAGGCTGGTCCCACGAGGGGTGGCAGTCCCACGGGTGGGTGACCCCAGGCCTTGGTGGGTCCTCCAGGCCTCGGCGAGTCCCCTGAGGCCTTGCAGGTGGGAGATCGCAGTGGGTGAGAGACAGATACATCATGCAGAGAGAGTTTGAGTATAGAGTTTAGTCAGTGGGTTATGGAAAGGAAAGGGAAGAAGGAGGGAGGGTGGAGGAGGAGGAGGGGAGAGAGAGAGAGAGAGAGAGAGGAGAGAGAGGAGAGAGAGAGCGCGCGCACAAAAGTTACCTCTCCAGGAGAGAGACTGAAAAAGAGCACAGGCTGGAGGAGGCTGGATATCTGCTTCCCTTTGTGGAAGGGGAGGGGTTGGGAGAGGGCGGGGCGGGGCTTGTCTCTTAAAGGGACAGGGTACCCAGGTGACAGACCAGAGCAGCGGGTTATAACAATAAGTATTAAGGTTTCATTCACATGGATATGTGCTGGGGCTGGAATTCAGGGTCCTGCTAATGCTATGCATGCCATCAGCTGAAACAGGCATTACGAGCTGCGTTTGCTAAAACCATTGACTCCTCACTTGAGTCCACGAAGTGTCTAACAGCAGATGAAAGCTTGCGTAGACAGTTCATTGATGGTTCATTTCATGTCTGTTTTTTGATGGAGGACGCAGAGACAAACAATGTACCCTCAGCAATTAATACAATAACAACTTAACTCCTCTGGCCACATGGCAGGATAGAGCGGAGCCGAGGTCAACCATGGGCTGCACCATCACCTGGCCAGGGCTGGACGCTTTTGCGGACCTCATGCTCTCTATTTAATCCCAGCACTCGGGAGGCAGAGGCAGGCGGATCTCTGTGAGTTCGAGACCAGCCTGGTCTACAGAGCTAGT
>NW_004949202.1:1000901-1004171 GCF_000317375.1 Microtus ochrogaster
CTTCCTCTGGGCTTGTGGCTCCGAACTAGAGCGCTAACCTGGTACACAAGCCTGGGTATGATCCTCGGCACCACAAAAGTATTCAACCAAATCTGCCAGTGCCTCGAATATGATCTTGGAGTCCCTCTTTTCAGTGTGGCCACACTGGATAATTTTCCTCTCAGCTTTCCTCCGTTATTGGTTTCTTTAATTGGTGTCCTAGAGACTAGTCACTGATTGCTTCCCTCGTCTGTCCTGCGTCATGAACACTATTTCTAGAGTCACCTGTGATACGCAGATGGATGTTTCTATGTGACACCTCTGCAGAAATAGAATTGCTTTCATCAAATATATTCATATAAAGCTAATACCTCCAAATAACTTTGCTAACAAATCTATATTCATTCCTATCAAAATTGTGTGAGCATATGGTCTTTTCCCCCATGCAAGACTGTGAACTGAAGTTCCTTGAAGAAAGCCACTGAGGTGGAGTCTAGAAGATTGACCAATTAGAAAGTAAGTGATTGTGCAGAGTTGGAACGTTACAGAGCCAGTCTGGGGCTATTTTAAATCTCCTTAACAGCTGTTCGTTGTCTACCTCTGTGTCTGGTCTAGTACCTTTGTGACTGTCAGATAAGATCTTTCCAACTGGAGGTGTCCTAACAGACAACCAGCCCTAAAGCTATGCTGTCCTAAAGGAACTTCCTGGGATAGCCTCTAAGGCCCCCAAGCCAGAGATTTCCCAGTTTGCTCTGGAACTTGCTGGCCTGTTATCTCCACAAATACACTTGGATCCTGTTACACACTGAACTTCACATAGCTTTGGGCTGTCACTGTAAAGTTCTCCTTAACCAGCTTCCTCATTGCAACACATATTTGGGTCAGCTTGAATCTGTGCTCCCTGGCTGTGGTCACTTGTAGCAACTCAGGAATAAACTGTCTTGTTCTCTTTGAGGTGAGACCTGTGCTTGGAAGGGATAAGTTAGATACACATGCCCATGCCAACACTGCGTTTGCGCTCATTTTCAGTGTTTAGCCCTTTTAATTAGTTGAAACAATACTCACTGTTTTAATGCATATTTCTCCTGTGGCGATTAAGGCGCGCCCACCCGTGGGCCTTTTGTAGCCTTCGTTATCTGAGCTGTTTCCTCACTTCTTAGGGTGTCAATTCCTACCGGACTGTGTTTTTCCGTTGTTGCTAAGCTTTATTTTATTTTTAATTATGCGAGTGTAGTGCAATATGTGGATGTAGGTACGGGTCCCGGTGGAGGACCCAAGAGGGCATCAGATTCCCCAGAACTGGGCTTACAGAGGGTTGTGAGCAGCCATGTGGGTGTTGAGAATCAAACCCTGGCCCTCTCAGTGTTTTAAAACCTGAGCTATCTCTCCAGCCCCTGTAATTTACTTTTAAATTAATATATTTTAGGGCTTTGATCAACACAATTTTTAAAAGATTTATTTTTATTTTTTACGTACATATGCATTTGTGTGAGTGAGCACCATGTTCGTGGGTGCCCAAGAGGCCGGAAGACAGTGGTCAGTGGGACCCCTTGAGTATGGAATAATAGGCGGTTGTGAGCTGTCCAATATGGGTGTAAAAATTGAACTCAGGTTCTCTAGATGAGCAGCAGTCAGTGCTCTTAACCACTGAGCTGTCTCTTCAGGTCCTCAATGAAAACTTTAAGGGCACTAGGTGTAGAGCTCAGTGGTGGCACAGCTCCTGGTTTTAATGCCCAGCCACCAATCAAAAACAAACAAACAAAATGCTGTAAGTTTTGTTTTGTTTCCAAATGGACAGACCGTTGTCTCAATACAGTTTTGGCTCTGATTCTGTTTTTCTCTCCTTTTTAATGTGTTTTTATTAGAATTCTATTGGTTCTGTTTTTTGTAGAGAACCCTGGAAAACAGATGCAAACACAGACAGTTGCCAGCTTCTGGTGGTTTAAGGTACAATGCTTCAGCTTTAAGACGGTGGAAGTGGCGTGCTCTAAATAGAAACTGGACTTCTGATTTTAGGGTTTGTTTTCAGCACATAGGTCCTTGAGCCCATAGATCACTAGGGCAACCAGGAATGTTAAACACACAGGGGCCTCTTCTCAATGGAGGAGATAAAATACCCACTTTCCCGACCTGAAGACTGAGAGTGAATTTTGTTACCAACCTGGTCACTTTTGGCTGTCTGTGAGGGAAGACCTCACCCACCTTTTGATTGTAGAGGCAAACCTCACCCAAATTCCCCAGAACGATTGTCCCAGACTCTTCCCTCTCTAAACCATTACCCCTCCTTAGGGGAGATGTCATGTGTGCTCTATGCCCCGCTGACCTCTATGCTATCGGTCAGAGACCACACTAGATTCTAGGCCTTTTAGCTACAGAGCCCATCCTCGTGGTCACTTGTACGGCGCAGAGAGTCTTGATGTAGTCAGGCCTCAAGCTTTATTGTGAACCTAGAATTGGACGGTTGGACTGATTGTTGCCTGGAAACCTTTCCTTCCCCAAATTGTACTGTTTTAATATGGCAGAAGTCGATCTGCCTGGGATTTCATTCTCCTTTCTTCAGAGGTTAGATTCCTGTGTGACATCTGCAGGGACCCCCTCAGGATTTTGATTTGTCTAGGTTTATGATAGACTTATGACGCTCTTCATGTGCTCTGAAGCAGCCGCGTGGTCACAGAGGTTAACAGTGACCAATATTCCACCCCTACTCCCTGTTGCTAGGATACGTGTTAGGCCAGGTAGACTCAATGCATTTCCAAAGAATGGTGTTTACAACTCAGTAAAGATTTACTGGGACAAGACTTTTTCATAAATGAAAGACTAAGTTCTGGGGCTGGAGCGATGGCTCAGAGGTTAAGAGCACTGGCTGCTCTTCCAGAGGTCCTGAGTTCAATTTCCAGCAACCACATGGTGGCTCACAACCATCTGTACTGAGATCTGGCGCCATCCTCTGGCATGCAGGTATACATCGAGGCAGAATGTTGTATACATAATAAATAAATAAATCTTAAAAAAAAGAGACTAAGTTCTTGTGGGGAAAATAAAAGACAATCAGGTTGGTGCTCGGTGATGAGCCAGAGAGTGGGCTGCTGGTAGTTGTGTTTTTAGTTTTGAATGGGTTTATTAAATATATAGCAAGCCAAAGTAAAAGAATAGATAACAAATAAGTAAACAGCTAGATGGATGATAGTGATAGATGGATGGATGGATGAACAGGTGATAGATAGATAGATAGATAGATAGATAGATAGATAGATAGATGATAGATGGATGGATAGATGGATGGATAGATAG
>NW_004949202.1:1004271-1004667 GCF_000317375.1 Microtus ochrogaster
ATAGATAGATAGATAGATGATAGATGGATGGATAGATGGATGGATAGATAGATAGATAGATAGATAGATAGATGAATAGACAGACAGATAGATGGATGAATAGATACTGTTGGGGAATGCGGACCACCAGACCCTGAATTTCCTGTAAACAACTTGTTTTCCTCAGCTGCTCTGAGCACGAGACCCTGATGGCAGGGGGCTGGGTTCTGATGAGTCTGCAGCTGAAAGATCCAAAGAGCTGGGGTGTGGCCAGAGCCCTATATAAGCTGCCCCTGAGCACAATAAAGTGGGCATTCTGGTATCAAGGATGACCCATGTCCCCATCTGTCTGTCTGTCTCTGTGTGTGTGTCTGTATGATTTTAAGTCTCCAGCCTAATTCCCGTAGTGCTAGCGAG
>NW_004949202.1:1004882-1024770 GCF_000317375.1 Microtus ochrogaster
AGACAGACAGATGGATGAATAGATGATAGATAGACAGACAGACAGATGGATGAATAGATGATAGATAGATAAACAGACAGACAGACAGGTCTACAAGATATCATCAAATCAGATGTTCAAACATTGAGCAGAAATGGACTACGGGAGCCCCTTTCAGTCAACCATCTTGAGTTCTCTGGCAGAGCAGAGTGTCCCACTTAGGTGAGGTTTCCAAGTAAAGCAAATTACAGTAGAAAAAAAATCCAAGAAAACAAATTACATCATCCATTTACGCCAGCAGATACTAACTGGGGAAGTTGAGGCAGTCAGACAGAGTGCACATTTGAGCTTTCTCCTGATGGCCGAGTCTCCCATGGCTGAGCTTCAGGCTCATCTCTCTCACTGCAGGTGCGTTCACACCACGAGATCAATGAGAGCGACCTGTTGGGAACAGATCATTTCCCAGCTGTTCTCAAGGGTGCACTGTCACAGAACTAGGGGGACCAATTCATCTCCAGATAATCTTGAGGACACTTTGAGACAAACATGCTTAGTGTAAAGTGTCAGCAGGAGAAGGGGCCCCCTGCTTCCAGAGCCAGCTTCTCAGTGAACTCAGACAACACAGGACAATTTACAGCTAAGAAGATTCGCTGTGTACATCTCTCTAATGCTGTCTACAGCTGTCTGGGATGAGCTTGTCCTTCTTAGAGAAGGGAAAGAACAAGTTTATGTCCTACTTACAGTCGACAAGGAGGAGGCAGAGAGCCTCTCTTCTCTCTCTCTCTCTCTCTCTCTCTCTCTCTCTCTCTCTCTCTCTCTCTCTCTCTTCTCTCAGTTGTGTTCAGCTCAAAACATTCTTCACATCAAAGCAGGATATTCTAGGGCAACACTTTTATTTATTTATTTTTTGGTTTTTCAAGACAGGGTTTCTCTGTGTAACAGTCCTAGCTGTCCTGAAACTAGCTCTTGTAGACCAGGCTGGCCTCGAACTCACAGAGATCCTCCTGCCTCTGCCTCCTGAGTGCTGGGATTAAAGGTGTGCACCACCACCGCCCAGCTAGGTCAATATTTTTTGAGCTTTTCCTCCAGAATGGTCTGCAAATATCCATCATGGATCACGCCCATCTTGTAGTCCAAGTCCACCCTCAGCAGTTCAATAATGGTGCCAGGTCACGGGACCTCCTGCGAGGCTTTCAGTTCAAACAGTACATAACCGTTTACCAACATAAATATACTGCCACACAAAATAAATAGATAAACATAAGAAAAATAAAAAAAAGATGTGTCACTTAATACAGGAGAGAAGGTGTAGGATAGAAGATTCAAGAACAACACAGAAAACAAGAGAGGCTAGGGGAGCCCCGTGTAGGAGGGTTCCTCTCAAGAAATGACAAAGAAGACGGGAGAAGGGGGAGAGAAGGAGAAGGGAGGCAAAACCCTAAGCCTCCATCATGCGCGGGGACATTGGGATGGTGTGGACACTCAGATCTCAGTAGTGCAATGTTAAACTCACCCACTTGACCATCCTGAGGCCACACCACTGCTTCATGTAATGACGCCACATGTTCTGGGGTATAAGTGATCCCCAAAGGATGAAATAGGAGGATTCTAAGTTTGAGGCCTACCTGGGAAACAGTGAGACCATGTGTCAAAAATAAAACAAAATTTAGAACAGTGAAGTAAAGTGGACAGTGACGAAATTGACAAAACTGAGCAATGCCATGGGACTGCAATCCCAGCTCTTCCAAAGGTCCTGAGTTCAATTCCCAGCAACCACATGGTGGCTCACAACCATCTGTAATGAGATCTGGTGCCCTCTTCTGGCCTACAGGCACACACTCAGGCAGAACATTGTATACATAATAAATAAATATTTTAAAAAAAAATCAGGGTGGGACAGGGCAGAGGAAGGGATGGGGGAGGGAACTGAAGCAGCAAGCTGGTTGGTGTTTTACAGACACAGTCATCCAGTTCTTCCTAAATGCTAAGGCTTCCTAGAACCAATCAATAGCTGCTATTTACCGATGATGCTCCCCACCTTATCGGATGTAGAAATACTGCTGAGCTGGCAGGTCCTGCTCCCCTGAGAGCCGGAGCTGCCTCTGGAAGTTATTTAATTCAGGCTAAACATAAGCCATCAATCAGGGGAGGCTGGTTCAGAAACACTTTGAACCAAGAGAGTCCTTCCGGGTCTCAGTGGAATCTCTGAGATGGCCTCACATGGGTTCTTTCTTAGCCAGGGGTCCCTCACACATTCTCCTGAATGTTTGAAACTCCACCCCCGAGAGATGCCTTTAAAAAGAGAGAAAGGAAAAAGAGAGTTGAGTATAAAAATGTAGTCAGGGCTGGGCGGTGGTGGCGCACGCCTTTAATCCCAGCACTCGGGAGGCAGAGGCAGGCGAATCTCTGTGAGTTCGAGACCAGCCTGGTCTACAAGAGCTAGTTCCAGGACAGGCTCCAAAGCCACAGAGAAACCCTGTCTCAAAAAAAAAAAAAAATGTAGTCAGGTCAGGAACCAAAGAGGCAATTCCGTGGTTAAGAGCAAGTACTGTTTTGCAGAGGACCCGAGTTCAGTTCCCAACGCCCAGTTTAGACACCTCACAAATCTATAAACTGATGACATGACCGCCCTATGGTATGGCTAGGTTTAAGGTTTTTGATTATAGATCTGAGAGCGAGAACAGCCGGAGGCATCAGAATGAGACAGCTCAGCCATTAAAGATTCACAACCAGAAATATATGAGAGAACTCAGCACTGTCAGACAGGCGGGCTTTTCTAGTCAGTGGAAGGGATGCCCAGGCCTGTTTGCCTTCTGGAAAGCTACGAATGGAATGGAAGGGCTAACACCTGGTGATCTTTGCTCTCCTGTAAAGTCAGCCTTCATCGAATCCCCGGAATACTGAGCATTGTCTGTCAGTCAATCGACCCCATCTTATGCTTATTACAAAAGCTTCCCCTAATTAGGCCCAGACTCATGAGCTCCGTTTCTTGGTCAATAGAATTAACCCAGCCTCACAAGGGCTTTGCTAAAGAGATATAAGGTGGGGAGGGATTGCAGGGGAGTTTTGATGTAGCCACACCTAAAGCTTTGTTGTGATAATTGCCACATGGCTACTCTTTCCCAAAGTTTTACTGTGTTTAAATGTGTATATCTATATCTATATACACACACACATATATGTATATATATCTATATAGATATATGTATATCTTGATCAGCTTTTTGACCCATTACCAGCAATGGCAGTTTGAAGGTAATTGGCTCCCATACTCTCATAGAGAGTGTCACTATTAGGAGATATGACTTTGTTGGAGTAGGTATGGCCTTGTTGGGGGGCAGGCTTTGAAGTTTCCTATGCTCAGGATAGCACATAGGGTCTTAGTCAACTTTCTGTTGCCTGCAGACACAGGACTTTCAGCTCCAGTACCACGTCTGCCTGCATGCTGCCACGCTCCCTGCCATGATGATAATGGTCTGAACCTCTGAACTGTAAACAAGCCTCAATTAAATGTTTTCTTTATAATAGTTGCCGTGGTCATGGCGTCTCTCCATAGCAATAAAAACCTTAATTAAGACACCAGCTAAAGATTTGCTGGGTCTAGTTTCATTCTTAACCTCAGCCAGATTTTTTTAGCTACAGGCTATGATGTTTGCAGGGACCCCCCCCCACACACACACGCAGGAACCCACGTCGTTTAAGTTTCACGTGCCCCTTACATATGTACCTGAAGGTGTTTCTTCTTATGATTTTGTTCATGAAAGAAAAATTATGTGTGTTGAATCACAGGATCTGTGGTTTTGTGTCTGTACTGAAAACATGTCAGAGTTAGAACATTCTGGATGTTTGGTTTGGGGGCTGGGAATGTTTCAGCTGTGGGGGAAGGGACAGGAGTGGACTCTCTGGAGCTGCTGAGACCCCTCCTTGTCCTAGAGACACAAGGAAAGAAACTGGCTTGGCTGCTAGCCCCCAAACAAAGCTATTCCAGGGATCTAGGATCCCTGGCCTTTTTGATTTCTGTGTTTTGTCTATATATAAAAGCTGATTAAAAGATGCAGTTCAAAGGCACGGGGTGCTGTGACTTCACATAGGTACTATGGGGGAGTATCTGGAATGCTGGGAAAGGCTTGGGATGTCATTCATTTAGTAGAGTACTTGCCTAGCTCTTACTCCCCAGCGCCAGGGGTTTGATGACTTGATCTACAGTCCCAGCATTTGGGAGGTAGAAGCAGGAAAATCAGAAGTCAGGTCAACTACTTATGGAGGTCAAGGCCAGCCTAGGCTACACCAAGACCCTCTCTCCAAATAACTAAATAAATAAATAAACAAGACAGAATGCTGGGAGGGAAGAGGTGTGTCTGTCTCTGTCAGTCCCTGTAGAGATTTCTCCTGGACATCTCTACTCTGGGTGTTTGTCCTCCCACCAACCTCACTTCTGCTGTGAGATGGAGGCTGCAGAGAATGCCTTTTTCACCCCTGAGATCATCATCAGCGTGGAACGGCTCGCCAGCAGCCTTCGGAAGGATGACCCCGAGCTTCAGGAAGGACCAGAAATGTCTAATGGAACCAGTCGCATCCTTTTTAAGTGTTTCTCTGCCCAACACCAGACCTCTCCATCTTCTCTGTCTCTGCTTAGAAAAGAGACTGTCAACAAGAAGTCACTGTTCATTTCTCTGACGGCTGTATCCTGTGATGTGAATGTGTTCCCCCAATTTCATGTGTGGGATGCTAAATGTTGGTGGCATTTGTTGAGACTGTGCCCTTGGGAGGTGACTAGAATTAGAATGGGCCCTTTGTGATTGCATTATGGCTTCAGAAGAAAAGGAAGGGACTTGGGGTGGTGACCCCTCCCTTTCTCCCCTTGGGATGCCCATCCCATGTTAGGGTACAGTGAGAATACCCTCTCTACATGCCAGTATCTCAGACTTCTCAGCCACTGGGAACATGAGCACACAAACCTTTCTTCTCTGTAAAACAATAGGTCCCAAACATTTGGGTATACCAACTGAAAACAGACAGTGACAGCGTGCTTCATGCTGTCCCGTGGCTCTGAATAATTTAATAGTTTTTTGGGTTTTTGTTTTTGTTTTTTTTTTTTTTTTTTTTTTGGTTTTTCGAGACAGGGTTTCTCTGTGGTTTTGGAGCCTGTCCTGGAACTAGCTCTTGTAGACCAGGCTGGTCTCGAACTCACAAAGATCCGCCTGCCTCTGCCTCCCGAGTGCTGGGATTAAAGGCGTGCGCCACCACCGCCCGGCAATTTAATAGTTTTGAGTTCTTAAGCATCCCCTGTGTTGATGGAAATGTCAGCTTTATTAGTGTGTGATGTCTTACTTCAATAAAGTCTCATCACTGTGTATCCCAGGGATGTTTTTTTCCTGTGCGGGGGGTCTACTGTAGTCAGGCCTCCTCTTATTTGGGAAAGATAATGTATAATGAGGATAATTAAATTCGATTCTGAATGCTATGACTTTCACTGTGAATATTCTAGCAGGATTCTTTTTTGGTTTTAGCTTAATGCTAAAATCGCTTAGACATGGTAATGAAATTGGTCCCCAACATGGGAAAGTGTGGAAACCATGGAAATGAAAGGTGTGACGGGAAACACAGGTATATTGCTTGGAGACCACCTGGCACACTTCAGCTGGCAACCTGCAGTACTAAATTTAGATTGCAGGAGCAAAGCCTAAATGTTACTGGCTGCTGTTTCTTCTCTGGATCTCTGGGATCGGACAATTTGGGTGTGAAATAACCAGAACTGCAGATGGGAGTCTGCAGGGAGAAGAAAAAGCCTGCTTACTATTTGACACTGGGCTTGTCCCAAGCCCAGAGCCTCCCCGCAGTCAGTCTTAGCATCCATAAATTGAGGCATGCTCAAGAATATGTTACATCCAAGAATTCCCAGAAACCAGAGAATCAGAACGTTTGACAAGCTACTGAAACAGGCAGAAGCTCCATTAATATGTTTTGAGGGTGGTAGAGCCGGCATCCACCCTTGACCCCCAGTCCCCATCCTATGTGGTCCCAGGAGCAGGATAGATTCCAATAGAATCCCTATACCACAATATGCGAACAGCCCTAGGTGGAGGAAGGAGACTGGGCTTTTCTAGATCCTCTGGGTTGTGTGTTCCAAAGCTTAATGTTCATGCTGACAACCCCAGACATGGCTGACTTGCCAAACTCAGAGGAAGTTCCCCCTTCTATGGTCCTTCTTTGAAGCTTGCGGTCCCTCTCCCATGAGTTCTGACGGTCAGTGTGTCCTTAACTCACATGCTCTGGTGCCCAACCATAATGGTTTACCTATAGGTCAGTTGCACGGCAGCTCTTGCCTTGTAGCTGGGAGTGTTCTGTGCAAATCTGGACACCCAGGAAAACAGACGTCCTCCCTCCCCTGTTTCATTGAGACAGTCTCATGTAGGCCAGTCTGGCATCAAGTTTTCTATGTAGCCAAGGGAGGCCTTGAGTTTCTGCTTCTACTGTCTCTTCCTCCCGTGTACTGATACTGCAGCTATGTACATACCCAGTATAAGCAGGGCTGGAGGTGCATGCTAGGCAAGTGTGCTAACAATGGACCTGCATATCCAGACCCAGACAGGAGTGACCAGTGGGGGGATTTCTGTAGCTGTCCTTGGAAAGCACAGCCCACCCCTTACCTCATGAGTGGAAGGTGTGAAGGCCTGGGTTCTTGCCAGGCTCCCAAAAGGGTTCCGGTTACTCCCAGAGGTACAGATAGAAGTCATGCTTGTTCCGGACAGCTATACTAAAAAACATTCTGAGCCGGGCAGTAGTGGTGCACACTTTCAATCCCATCCCTCAGGAAGCAGAGGCAGGTGGATCTCTGTGAGTTTGAGACCAGCCTGGTCTACAAGAGCTAGTTCCAGGACAAGCTCCAAAGCTATAGAGGAACCCTGTCTCAAAAAAAAAAATCTAGTTGGGAGTGGTTATGATCTACACCTGTTATCCCAGGATCTGAGAGGCTGAGGCAGAAGGATCCCTGAAAATTTAAGGCTGGCCTACAGTGAGTTCTAATTCACTCAGAGCTAAGAGTAAAGCCTGATCTCAAAACCAAAAACTCCAACCTAAACAAAGGGCTGTTTTAAACCAAGTATGGTAGGACATGTCTACAATTCGGACACTTGGAGGCAAAAGGGTTAGCAAGTTTGGTACCAACCTGGGCTATAGAGGACCTGAGCCAAAACAAACAGACAAACAAACCAAACCATCCTCCAGTGAAACTGTAAATTTCTTGTCTATACTATCATAGACACAATTGAATATCTTTTGACACCTACACAATGCCGGAGAGGTTTCCTAGGTGCCTAAGTCAACTGTACAGTTTACCTCAGTGGTACGGCTGCTCCAGGTCACACAGCTCCTTCAGCTAATCCTTGACAGCATCTCTTTAAGGGGGAGAAAGCAGGTGACCCAAACCTGTAATTTCAGATCTTAAGATGCCGAGGCAGGAAGAGTGTTTGGAGTTTGACACCAGCCTTGGCTACAGACTGAGTTCCAGGACAGCCTGGTCTCTAAGCGTGTAAAACTCTGTCTTGAATAAAAGAAGAAAGGAGAAGAGAGTGGGAATAAGGGGAGAGAAGAAGGAACTGATGGGAGGGAAGGGGTTTCACAAACCCTTAAAACCCAAACAGACCTGCCGTCCATTTCTGGGTGTAGCCAAAGGGAGTGAAGTCTAGAAAGGAAAGACAACCATGGCTTGGCATTTACTGGGAGACTGTTCATCATATCCGACAAACGGAGTCAACCTTGGTGCCCATCAGTGGATGAACAGATTAAGAAAACATGCTATACTTATACAATAAAATATTATTTGCCCATAAAAAGAAGGAAACTCAGGGACAGAGAGATAGCTCAGCTGTTAAGAGCACTGGCTGCTCTTGAAGAGGACCCTGGGGTTGATTCCCAATATCCATATGGCAGCCCATAACTGTAAGCCTAGTTCCAGGGACTCTGACGCCTTCTTCGGGCCCGGATGGGTACCAGACACATACGTGGCACGCATATATAATACAGGCTACACACTGATACACATAAAATAGGAATACATAAATCTTAGAAGAAGAAGAATTAAACTGATATTGCAGTGGAATATGTGGGACTGAAATGTTAAGTGAAACAAGCCAGTCACAAAGAGACAAATACCACACATTCCTTCTTATGCAGAAACTAAAAAGAAGCCTACCCAAGTGTGGGAGACTAGTTAATAGAGGCTGGGAGGGGTAGGGGCGAAGGAAAAGCATATACCATCACAGCATGTTACCAGAGTTTTAGGGTGGAATCTCTCACTACTGAACTTCCACAAACTAGGCTCAGCCTCCTGTCCCAACACACTGGTTAAAGCAACTAGACATGAGAAAAGGCAGAGAAAGGAAATTGAATCAATGAGACTGGACAAAAAGCAGATCAGGTGTTCCATGGCCCCAGACCCATCTTCAAACTACTGCCACGAGCTTCAGTTTGGCCAACTCTTGCTTTCTCATGGAGCTGGGGCTCTGAGCCAGGGCCTTGTATATACCAGGCAAGTGCTCTGCCCCCGGGCTATGTCCTCAGCCCTGCTCCAGGTTAGCTAGAGGTAGGATGAAGCAGAGGCAAGAGGTATGCAGAATTCAGCAGGCCTGGGCAAACTGTAGTCTGCTTGAACCTTGTAGCGCGAATTCCAATTGGTTTTAATAATAAAAATTCAGAGTCAGCTATTAGGGGGTGAAAGCTGAGAGATCAGAGAGGCAGAGGTTAGCCACTAGAGAGTTTTCACCTCTACCAATGCCCGACTGAAAGGGCTATCCTGTCCTCAGATTGCATCTGTCTCCATCAAACTGCAGACTGCCCTGAACTCCTGTCTCCTCCCACCTTATAATTCTCTCTCTGCCCAGCCATATCCCTCCTGTCTCCACCTCCCTAGTACCGGGGTTAGATGTGTGATCCCAAGTGCTGGGATCACCCTTGTGTGAGCACTGTTTCTCTTTAAGACAGATTCAATCTTGTGTATCCCAGGGTGGTCTTGAACTAACAGAGATTTGCCTCTGTCTCCTGAGTCCTGGAATTAAAGGTGTGCGCCACCCCTCCCAGCCTCTACTGGCTTAGCTCTGTACTCCGATCTTCAGGCAAGCTTTCCTTCTTAGATCACAAACAAAATATCACTACAGATCCTTGTCTTGGTTCTGATTCTGGTGGGTCCAAGAAGTCCTTATAAACTGAGCGCTATGAGACAATTGTCCTGCTGGAGCGGTCTCATCAGAGAGTAATCTGTCTGCAAGACTCTGGGATCCAAGGGGACTGTAGGCTTAAGACAATGACTATAGACTCTCAAGTGCCTTCTGGGGTGTGGAAAGGGGTGTTGCAAAAACCAATGTAACAGGCCTCCAGGCCTTAGCAGGTCCCTAGACATTAGCATAGCTGATGCCCTGATGGAAGTTCCATTCAGGCTGTAACACTCAGCACGTAGACAGCACCACCTGCCAAAATGAAAACAAAGACCTCATCCATCAATGTCCATGGTTCTGGGAAAGTCCCTACGTGTACTAACCTTGCTTTTTGGCATCTGCAGTTCTGCTTTTGTCTAACTGCTCTTGTTAACTGAAGTATGTCAACCCAGGATGTGGTTTTGCGCTTAAAAGTTCACCCTGAGAAGGGCTTGGAGGTTATACTGGGATCTTAAATACCCAGTGTAGTTGCCGGCTGGTTAATAAAGACTTTCTATTGGCTCAAACCTGTGCCCGAGTGGTCCTGTCTGATGGGTTTTCCCACAACACCAATATTGAGATATCTCAGCTGCTCTTCCCTTAATGTCTTGTGGCTTGAAAGACAATGCAACAGGTATCACACAAATGTACGTACACACAAATAACATATATATGCATGCACACACACTATACACACACGCATGCACACACACCTGACACAATACTACACACATACACACATGCACACACATGCATGCGCACACTACACACATAACATACTCAATGCCCATACACACAAAACCAGGAGGAGAACTCCATGCCGCTTCCCAGGTCTCACTGGCAGGATGATGGAGCCCCGTGCTCTAACCCTCACGGAAAGCAGCCCAGCATTCCCTAACTGGCTGTTTTTCTCTTGTTCTCTGTATTTCCGTCATGGAAGGAAAGTCGATTTGGAACTTTAAAGTGACCAGCCTCCTTTTTTGCTCTTGCCCAGTTACACAGCCAGTGGAAGCTTGGTTGTATTTTATAAGTTAGAATGTTGCTTAATTTTATAATCAAAAGCCAGTGACCATCTTTGAACTTGTCCATTTTGATCTTTGACATATGAAAATGTAAGTAAAACGTTCTTCATGGCAGCAAGTTATCCAAACCGAGGAGGTGGCTGTGAGAAGCACAAAGTTGCCGTCTGGTTGGAAGTGTGTGTGCTCCGTGGGACCTGCAACTGGTATCTGTGATGATGTAGTCTTGTGAGCTGGACACTTAGCCTGTGGTCCTGGGCGTCAGAACACTAGCTGCAATCAGAAAGTACCATTGCTGGTGGTAAGAGGCAGAGATAGTGGTCCCCAAAAGGAGATTGGAAGTATGCAGGGCCTAGGACCTCCACCATGGAGGCATGAGCCAGGGCAGGGTGAGTGCACCCACAGAGCAAGCAAAGGGCTTGGGTGTTCACGATCTCTTCTCTGACCTGTGGGCTAGAAGCGTTTCACTAATGTGTAGCTTTCAGATTTCAGGAACACAGTGAGTAGCGGGTCTCATTAAATTAAATACTTGCACGGGGTCTGGACAACACAGGGTCTGAGTCAAATGGAATATTTGTCTTCTGAGAAAAACAAGGATTTCATATCAATTGAGATAAAGAAGAAAAGGGGCTGAGGAGCTGGCTCAGATGATAACACGTGTGTCCCACGTGTATGAGGACCCAAGTACAATCAATTCCTAACATCCATGTAAACAAATCTGGGCCCGGCACAGGCTTGTAGTTCTAGGGCTTGGGAGTTGGAGACAGGAGGATCCTGGAGTTTCCTGGCCAGCCAGCCTGGCCTAATTGGCAAGTCCCAAGTCCCAGTGAGAAACTACATCTCAAACATGACACCCAAGGTTGGCCTTTGACCCCCTCCCTCCCACGAACAAATGAATGTAAGAAATCCTAGATCAGGCTTAGCTGTGAACAAGATGTTACTTAGCTCAGTAACATCTAGGGTAGCCTGAATTGGAGAATTGCTAAGAAGTCAGCAAAGGGAGCCCTCCTAAAGGGAGGCTTGGGTCCCCTTGGCGACCAGGAGGCCAGTCCAGCAGAGACAGAGCAAAGAGGAGCAGCAGGCAGAGTGAGCATCACAGCGTGTCCTGGCTGGTTGGAAGCCCAGGGCAGCAGCGGCCTCCACACTTCCGTGGCTGGAAGACATCCAGCAATTTTACTTTGCATTCCTGTGGTCTTTTCTGGTCTATCTTGTTGTTTTATCCACTCCACAAAGCACGCTGGCTTTGAGCAACCGGAGAACTCATGCTTTGCGCTAGGCTCTTCAGCTAAGAGCGCTCTCTCTCTCTCTCTCTCTCTCTCTCTCTCTCTCTCTCTCTCTCTCTCTCTCTCTCTCTCTCTCTCTCTCTCTGTCTCTCTCTCCCCCTCCCCCACCCCGCCCCACTGTGAGTGAGTGTCTTCTCTGTTGTAGCCCTGGCTGTCTTTCCTGGAACTCTCTCTGTAGACCAGGTTGGTCTTGAACTCAGAGATCCCTCTGCCTCTGCCTCCCAAGTGCTGGTATGAAAGGCGTGTACCACCACCACCCGGACCGAAAGGCTTCTCCTTGAAGTAAGGTTTCAGAGCCAAACTGACTCTTGACCATTACCGCTCTCCAGGTTTGTTGTCTACCACTCCATAAATTCTGGCAATAGCCCAGAAGTGTAACATCATGTGATCACAGAGTTTTGTACTGGAATAGTGCATGTCCAAGTTGGAAAGGAAAAATGAAAAGTTCTGTATTTCTGGCTGCTGTGTATTAGCGGTTTCACTTTACTGAAGTGAAGTCTGAGAATAAAGTGTTGCTTTCAAAAGGACAGGACCGAATGAGCTACTGTATGCACTCTGAAGCTCTTCTTGGGGGCACTTCCTTTATGAAACAAAAGGTTTGTTAGTCATACAAGTCCGCAGGGAAATGGACTATGCAATGGCAGGCAGTAGGGGCCAGCCAGTCTTGAATTTCCTCATCGCTTTTGGTTCCGCTTAGCTTGTGAACTACAGCCAAGGCAAGAGTTCCTGCCACCGAAATGTGGAATGACATTCACCAGGACAGTGACAAGGCTTGAACAAGCTACAGAGCTCTTTTCAAGCTAATGCTAACCGCCTGTTGTAAGCTGCAAGGGTTCTTTAGAGCTTGGAAGGTCCCCCAGCACAGCCTTCATTGCCAGCGACCATGTGGTGCATGAACTGCAAGCACTCTGGAGACGCCTGCACAGGAGGCTGCCCACGCAGGCGCTCCTGAACACCCTGAGAGGTGGAAGGTGAGCCAGATGAGAAGTGAAGCGAGGGAAGCGGCATAGCTGGGGTAGAGGCACACGCTAGACAAAGGCGAGTCTCTCGGTTTGGCTGAGGTGAGAATATTCACCTCTGGACTGTGTTGGCTGACAGGTGAGGTGCAAATCCCAGAAAGCACGGTGGTTTCAGTGGAATGGCTGAGGTGGGACCCTAACCAAGGGGTTAGAGAGAGTTACTAGAAAACTGTGGGGCAATAGGAGGCACTCTTGCAGGCCAATTTGGTCTAAGAATTATTTTAAGTTAAAGACAATTAGAATACAGATGCATAAGAGCTCTGCCCATGCTTGTGTGCCTAAACTCAGATGGCCACGGGCAGAGTTGGCCTTCTTTTTTTACCAGAAGGTGCAGAGGAAACTGTCAATCATCAAGACACTGCAGGTCTTTACCACCCTCGGGAGTCACCAAAGGGATCCATCCACCCTGCTAACTCACCTGGATTTCTGGTTACCCCTTCTGTCTACCTATAATTTGTTGTCCCTGAAGCTCAAGATGCCTTCCCTTTGTCATGTTATTCCTTGACAAATTTATACTCTTTGTTGTAATGTTCAATAAACACAAATTCTAAGTATGCGCTTCCTCTGAACACTCCTGTGTGTGTGCCCAGTGCACCTGTTAATAAACTTGTGCTTGCCTTTCTCTAGTTAATCTGTCTTTCACTAGTCTAATTTACAGTCACAGTCAGTGTACGTAGGAGGGTGAGGGGGAAAGTGTTCATTCCCCTCCTACAACCCATGAAGACCTGAACGTAGACAGATGCTGAAAATAACACGGGTGTAGAGTCACAGACAGTTGTTAGAAGCCAAGAGAGTAATCAGGCTAGTCCGTCAGCAGGGCTCTGACCCCAGGCAAGGGAACTAGTGGGCCAGGAGAGGGGGTACCTTGGACAGGAGGGGTGGATTCTGTTTTTTTCTTGGAACATGAAGAAAATCTAGAACATAACACTTAACACTTCCTTCACTGGGGAGCTGAGGTTTAGCCTCAGTTCCAAACCCTTGCTGTCCACATTCCCAGTGGACTGGGGAGAATGTTTCATCCTGTGTTCCCAGCAAACACAGCCGAATTGTAATGCTGTCATTCTTTATTGCACAGTGGAGGTATGCAATGTACCTGTCAACTTTCCGGCAGGGTAACAAGAGACCGAACATAATCACTTTATGAAAAGAAAAAGTTTACACTTTTTCATCTAATGGTTTTAGAGATTTCCATCCATCCATGTGAGCCTTTGGCATGGCAGCGCACTACAGTAGAAGTGCCTAAAAATTGCACCCCAGCCGGGCGATGGTGGCGCACGCCTTTAATCCCAGCACTCGGGAGGCAGAGGCAGGCGGAACTCTGTGAGTTCGAGACCAGCCTGTCTACAGAGCGAGTTCCAGGACAGGCACCAAAGCCACAGAGAAACCCTGTCTCAAAAAACAAAAAAAAAACAAAAAAAAAAACTGCACTCCATGGAGGAGAAGTAAAGGACAGGAAATGTTGGCGGTCCCTGATTCTCTTTTGTGAGGACATCAACTATATCACCGCTACCCTTGCTTAAAGTTGCCACCACCTCCTATTGTTACCTTATCTATAACAGGGTGCCATGGGAAAGCATTGGGTGATACAATTGCACATTCACGAACCTCTCTTCTCCTCTCTCTCCACATGCTAGCAATCTGCAAATTCGGAAATCACTGAGGTAGCAGAGAGCTATTTAAGAGGAACGTATGACATGGCCGAGAACCTCATGGGTGAGGAGAAACCCATGCTAGCGGCTTTAGCTGTGTCACTATGAACTGTAGAGTCAAGCATGATCTCAGAGGCAAACCGTGCTCATAAACACAAGGGAGCTAATTAGTAATTATGAGAGAAGATACTCTTACTAAACTGATATGTGGTGGGGCTGGAGAAATGGCTCAGCAGTTAAGAGCACTTGCTGCTCCTACAGATGATCAGAGTTCTGTTCCTAGCACCCAAAACAAGTGACTCACTGCCACCCTGGGGGACCTGATATTCTCTTCTGGCTTCCACAGGTACCTGCACACATGTGCACACACACTCAGACCCATACACATAAATAAAAAAAAATCTTAGAAAATTGATGCATGAAGCCCGGCTGTGGTGGCGCACGCCTTTAATCCCAGCACTCTGAAGGCAAAGGCAGGTGGATCTCTGTGAGTTCAAGGCCAGCCTGGTCTACGTAATGATTTCCAGGACAGCCAGGGCTGCACGGAGAAACCCTAACTCAAAAGAAAAAGAAAAAGAAATAATTGATGCATGAATCAGAAAGCAGGAAGTTAGGTATCCCCCAGTCACACAGTAACATCTGCAACCAATAAGAATAAAAATATAATGAAGGGGAAATTGAAAGAATGAAAACTAGGCGTGTGGAAACATCCCGAGCCCAGATGAAGCCGTGAGTACTCTGCACACACCCACACTGGGAACCCGGCAGCATCCTTGCGAGATGAATGACTTTCAAATCGACTCAAGAAAAAGAAATGTTTGTATACTGTAATAAAAGGGAGAAAAGGAGAGAGTTCCCGAAACTTCGTCTTAAAAATGAGTGGTTTCATCCTTGGATGCTTTTACCCACAGTGATGTGAAAGTCTGAAAGACTGGAAATGCTTTAGTATGGAAAAATACTTTTCAAAACTCCCCAATTTAAAGGAGGACTACACCCAAGGTACAGTATTAAGTATGAAACTTAAAAAAAAAAAAAAAAGTTTAAACTTAAAAAACCTCCCTGTAAGCCAGCTGAGTTATGCCACCTAGCCAGTGACGGCGTGGGCTTCATTCTGAGTGCTCTGGTAAAATCAGGGAAGGAGTCAGCCGAGTCTCACTTTGTCCACTTTCCCTTTTGAAAAGACTTTTTTTTTTTTTTTTTTTTTTTTTTTTTTGGTTTTTTCGAGACAGGGTTTCTCTGTGGCTTTGGAGCCTGTCCTGGAACTAGCTCTTGTAGACCAGGCTGGTCTCGAACTCACAGAGATCCACCTGCCTCTGCCTCCCGAGTGCTGGGATTAAAGGCGTGCGCCACCACCGCCCGGCTTTTTTGAAAAGACTTTTAAAAACCTTTTAGAGTGTATGTGTGTATGTGTGTGTGCACATATGTGTGCATGCACTCACAAGTGCATTGCTAAGAAATACAAAAGAGGGCCTCAGATCCCCTGAATCTGGAGTTACAGCTGAGACACCCCACATGGGTGCTAGGAGTAGAACTCCGTTCCTTTGTAAGAGCAATAACTGCCGCCCCCCCTCCCCCGCCCCCCAGTAGTCTCTCCAGCCCTGTCCTTTCTGGCTTTTCATTTGTTTTGCTTAAGGAAGCGTGTGAGGGCTGAGATGGTCGGAAATGCTGGGAACAAAAACTAACAAACTTTTCTGTCTCCACGCTCCAGAGTTATGGAATCTGAACAAGACAAAGAGCTCACACAGGGGTGGGCTGCCTGTTTGAAAATCTAGCTCATTGGCTGGGCCAGTTTTGTGGCTGATGGACTCCCCAGGTTCATGGGGCTGGCGGCCTCATGCTCTGTTTATTTTAATTCTGTGGCTGGCCTGAAATTCTCAGTGATTTTTGAGCAAGGAGCCCATGTTTTCATCTCCCATTGGGCCACACAAATTACATATGGTCTCAAAAAGGCAATGTGCCTCTGAGAAACTGTTGAAGGAAAGATGCCCTCTGGGGCAGCTATTGGCTGATCCACCGTCTGTGACTTTCTGGAAAACAGAGAGTAGTAAGATAAGTGGTTGTCAAGAGGTGGAAGTACACAGTGTTGTGTGATTTTCCCTGAGGGAGTGAGCCAACACCTGTTCAACTAGGTATGGCAACAGGGAAACAATCTTACTCAAGTCTAGTTTATGAGCCAGAGAATTTATCAGGGTTCCTTACAGGAGCATGAGAAACCCAAAAGCTGCTGTGCCTCAGGGAGGCTCAGCAAAGCAGTGTCCCTCCCTGGAGCAGCTGGGACAACTGGCCGGCAGCCTCACCTAGCCAAACAGTAGGTTCTCCGCAGCCAACAATTGGCTGCTGTTTTTTACAGCCATTGACTTTGGCAAGGGCCTGTGAATCTTGAAACCTTTCCCTCAGTTTTCTGAGTCTTAGGAACCTCCTTCCTCCCTCTATGAGGGGGTGGCTGTGTGGGGGAGTCTGGGGATTGACAAGGGTGGGGAAATAGGCACTGAGGATCTTTGGGGCGGTGAAACCATTGTTTAACAATAGGGTTATGAACCGGGCAGTGGTGGCGCATGCCTTTAATCCCAGCACTCGGGAGGCAGAGGCAGGCGGGTCTCTGTGAGTTGGAGACCAGCCTGGTCTACAGAGTTAGTTCCAGGACAGGCTCCAAAGCCACAGAGAAACCCTGTCTCGAAAAACAAAAAACAAAAACAACAACAAAAAACAAAACAAAACAACAACAACAAAACAACAACAGGGTTATGGCCACAGAAACCCACCTGTTGCATTGCAGCGTTATCCTAACTAAAGCGTTCCCTCCAGGAGGGAGGGAGGTCCCAGAGACTCGGAGCTGAACAACATGTTACACGTCTAGGAAGATGGAAGCCTGGAAGATTCTCAAGGCTCCTCCCAGCTTTATAGAAGGAGAGAAAAATTGATGGAGCCAGCGCCTCTGCCTAGCCAAGCTGCAGAGAGATTTTTCAGACTGTCAGGTTGTCTGCAGGGAACTCCAAAGACACAGTTTTGTGAATCGTCGCCTGGGCTTTTTGTCAGTGCAGCTGCTTTTGAGTTATCCCTGTCCCAGAAAGCAACCATCACCTGTATGCCTGCTCCAGCCGTGGGAAAAAACTCATTGGTCCACCAAGCTGAACTTAGGGGCAATCGTTACTTTTATCTGTTGTGGGTTCTCTTTCTGGGACGAGTAAAGTGTGTGTATGTGTGTATCTGTATGTGCATGCATGTGTGTGTGTGCGTGTGTGTGCGTGTGTTTGTGTGTTTTGTCTCCCCAGAAAAAGCAAGTTCTAACTTGTGTAGTAAGGTTCATCAGCTGTATCAAGTGCTCCACACTGGCGGAGACATCAGGAGTGGGGGAGGCTGTGGGTAACGTTATAGTTTAAGGAGAGCTCTGTACTTTGTTTCACTTTGTTACCTAAACCTAAAACTGCTCAAAAAATACAATCTAAAACTTAAAAAAAGAAAAGAATAAAAACTGTATTCTGTGATGCCCAGAACTCACACAAAAGCGGGATGCAGTGAAGTGTACCACTCCTATGGCCAGATGGGAGGTCAAGACAAGGTAAAAAATGAGAAGCTTGCAGGCCAGCTAGCCTGAAGTAGGCAGTGTGGCAAAAACAACCACAACAAACCACAGAGTCCCCGTCTAGTCTCAACAGGGTGGAAGGCCTGTGGTCCAAGCCGGTGGTCCTTTGACACCGCCCACAAGCCAGGTGGTCCGTGTGTGCCTGCATTCATACACATGCGCGTGCGCACATGCACACACACACACACACACACACATACACACACACACACACACATGAATAATAAATCAAAATGTAAGCACAATGCACCGATGAGGACCAGGGATGGCACTGTCAAGTCTGGTAGACCAACATGTAAGTGCTCAAGCTTGACACTTGCCAAACAAGATCTAGGGGGCAGAGGGCAGAGGGCAGAGGGCTGTCGCTGTGCTGGCCACCCTCTCTCTCCCTCTCCAGCTCTCAGCAATGATAAACTGTCTTCCTAGAAAGGCTGTTCTGTGTCATGCTGACAGAGAAGCACCAAGTCTGTGCCTGCACCATGCCACTGTCTCTTCTCTCTCGTTCCTGAGTGCTGGGCCAGGCCTCACTGAGCTATGATGGTTCCATCAGGGACAATGAAGATTCAGCCTTCAGGAGGCTCATTGAGACAGACACACATTTTAGCTTAGGCTGGCCTGGAACTGGCCATGTAGTCCAAGATGGCCTTGAATATCTATCAACAGATTTTGTTACTGTTGTTTTTATACAAAATTACCAAAGAGAAGCATGATTTAAATGGTTCTTTTCTTTAGTATTTCCTTCTCATGGCTCTCATTACCAAGACTGGGCGGGCGTGCTTGGTATTCTCATTGACAAGCGAAATTTATGCTTTAAAACTGAGATTAAATTCAGAAACCACACCATGAGAACTCACCAGTGTCTAAACATGAACGACTGATTTAAGGCCTCTGATTAAAACCTGGCTTCCACAGCATTTTCTCATAGCTGAGTGGTTGGTCTCAGTTTCTAGAAGGCTGCATTTCCCCACCACTCAATCACAGCAATGACCTCATCCTTTCCCTTGCCAGAGAAGGGAAACAAGCTTAGGCTAAAGGAGCAGGGAGGCTGGCTCCCATTTCCTGACTTTCAGGGAATCCACTCGCTAAGCCTGGATTCTGGGCGTCCCTGAAAGCTGGTGGAGCTCAATTTCAGCAGGAAATTTGGAATCTGCATGAAAAACGTGAAAGTTCCCCAATTCCCAACGGGAAGGCCCCTGCCAAGGCTGCAGAGCTACTTGGTAGTCCTTCGTAAGAAAGCAAGCAAGCCACAAACAGAGACAGAGCGACAGGAGGTGTTTTCAATCTGAGGGCTAAAAGCTGCCTGAGAAAGGGATTGTTCTGGTAATTTAGGAAACATCCCGAGTGACTCAAGCTGTCTGACTGTACTTGCTGAGGACCTGGGTCTTTCCATGTCTTAATTGTGTTCTGTGCACACTAAAGAAAAATCTGGGCTTGATTTCTTTGTGTATTGTGATTCTGAACCCACTGGAGGGGCCATTATGCCATGGGTCCTTTGGGGCAGGGGGTGGGCACACCTGAACTGCGTGCTGATGGGGACCCTCTTAATCTCCATCCACACTTCCCACTCTGGGTCCCCGGCACCCTCCTGTCCCCCCAACCTCTCTTGGTGGGATGCTGTTTCCCAGTCAGTGCAGACAATGTGCAGGAATCGTAAGAATCGCAGACTCGCCCACCTCCTACATCAGAAGACACTGAGATGCTCAGGTCATCAGGTTGGAGCAAGGGCGGTTCCTGGGGGAGCCATAGACTCCACACGGGATTTGCTGAGTGAGGCTTGCTGGTGGAGCTGATCACCTGGGGCAGCTGCAGGCTTTCCCTGGGGACAGTCCTGCCTCTCTCCTGTTTGTTTCCTCAGCTTTACAGCCTATACCACTCTGAGTGCTCCTCAACCTATTATTTCCTTTAAATCGCAAACATTTCCATATTGAACGTTGCACCCAAGGGAGGGGATTTTCGATTGGCCGAGTAGGCAAACTCTCATTTAATATCCAAGCAGGCAGGCTCTGATGTAATAAACACAGGAGAGTTTGGAAGTACAAGTTGGGGGATTGAGCCCAGAAATCAGGCAGCAGGGCTTCTATGCCAGTGATCGCCACCACTGCCTCCCGGGGTTATTTTCTTTGTGTCTCCTTTTCCTTTCCTGTGAAATAGAAATCTTTTTTTTT